>NC_053028.1:115490481-115590266 GCF_003073215.2 Triticum urartu
CATTCATGATGCTACTGAAAATTATTATGAGGGAGGAATATATGCCTGTAGGAATTGCAATAATATCAAGTTTCCTCTCTATGTGCTTAAAATTTTGAAGGTATGCTTGTTTTACCTTCCTATGCAAGTTGATTCTTGTTCCCACAAGTTGTTTGCTCACAAAATCCCTATGCATAGGAAGTATGTTAGACTTAAATTTTCTAGTCATATTCTTCATGATGCTCTCTTTATGTTTCAATTCTTATCTTTTATGTGAGCATCATTGAAATCATCATGCCTAGCTAGGGGCGTTAAACGATAGCGCTTGTTGGGAGGCAACCCAATTTTATTTTTGTTCCTTGCTTTTTATTCCAGTTTAGTAATAAATAATTCATCTAGACTCTGTTTAGATGTGGTTTTATGTGTTTAATTAGTGTTTGTGCCAAGTAGAACCTTCGGGAAGACTTGGGGAAAGTCTTGTTGACCATGCTGTCAAAAACAGAAACTTTAGCGCTCACTAGAATTACTGCCATTTTTATTTGGGGTGTGCTATTTAGTTAATTATTTTTGCTTCTGATCAATAAACCAATTGCCCAGGTCTCCTAATTTTGGTAGAATTTTTTGGGTTCCACAAGTTTGCGTTAGTAACAGATTACTACAGACAGTTCTGTTTTTGACAGATTCTGTTTTGCGTGTGTTGTTTGCTTATTTTGATGAATCTATGGCTAGTAAAATAGTTTATAAACCATAGAGAAGTTGGAATACATTAGGTTTAACACCAATACAAATAAAGAACAAGTTAACTACAGTACCTTAAAGTAGTCTTTTGTTTTCTTTCTCTAACGGAGCTCACGAGATTTCTATTGAGTTTTGTGTTGTGAAGTTTTCAAGTTTTGGGTGAATTCTTTTGATGGATTATGGAACAAGGAGTGGAAAGAGCCTAAGCTTGGGGATGCCCATGGAACCCCCAAGATAATCCAAGGACACCAAAAAGTCAAAGCTTGGGGATGCCCCGGAAGGCATCCCCTCTTTCGTCCACTTCCATCGGTAATTTACTTGGAGCTATATTTTTATTCACCACATGATATGTGTTTTGCTTGGAGCGTCTTGTATTATTTGTGTCTTTGCTTGTTAGTCTACCACAATCATCCTTTCTGTACACACCTTTTGAGAGATCCATGTATGAATTGAAATTTGTTAGAATACTCTATGTGCTTCACTTATATCTTTTGAGCTTGATAGTTTACTCTATGTGCTTCACTTATATCTTTTTGAGCGTGATAATTTTTGCTCTAGTGCTTCACTTAGATTTTTTAGAGCACGGTGGTGGTTTGTTTTAAAGAAACTTGATCTCTCATGCTTCACTTAGATTATTTTGAGAGTCGTTAATAGCATGGTAATTTGCTTAATGTTAATATACTTGGTATTCAAGGTATGTAAAACTTTCTTTTTAGTGGGTTGAATACTAAGATAAGTTTGATGCTTGATAATTGTTTTGAGATATGGAGGTGATAATATCATAGTCGTGCTAGTTGAGTAGTTGTAAATTTGAGAAATACTTGTGTTGAAGTTAGCAAGTCCTGTAGCATGCACGTATGGTTAAAGTTGTGTAACAAATTTGAACCATGAAGTGTACCTGGCTTGTGCATCCTTATGAGTGGCGGTCGGGGATGAGCGATGGTCTTTTCCTACCAATCTATCCCCCTAGGAGCATGCGCGTAGTACTTGATTTTTGACGACTTCTAAATTTTTGCAATAAGTATATGAGTTCTTTTGACTAATGTTGAGTCCATGGATTATACGCACTTTTACCTTTCCGCCATTTGCTAGCCTCTTCGGTACCATGCATTGCCCTTTCTCACATTGAGAGTTGGTGCAAAATTCGCCGGTGCATCCAAACCCCGTGATATGATACGCTCTTTCACACCTAAACCTCCCTATATCTTCCTCAAAACAGCCACCATACCTACCTATCATGGCATTTCCATAGCCATTCCGAGATATATTGCCATGCAACTTCCATCATCATCATCATCATCATCATGACATGCTTTACTTTTGTCATATTGCCATTGCATGATCTTGTAGTTGACATCGTATTTGTGGCAAAGCCACCATGCATTATTTTTCATACATGTCACTCTTGATTCATTGCACCATCCCGGTACACCGCCAGAGGCATTCCTATAGAGTCATATCTTGTTCTAGTATCGAGTTGTAATCATTATGTTGTAATCAATAGAAGTGTGATGATCATCATTATTAGAGCATTGCCCAAAAAAAGAGAAAGGCCAAAAAGAAAAAAAAGAAAGGCCCAAAAAAAGAAGGACAAAATAAAAAGGGCAATGCTACTATCTCTTTTTCCACACTTGTACTTCAAAGTAGCACCTTGTTCTTCATGTAGTGAGTCTCATATATTGTGCTTCAAAGTAGCACCATGATTTCATATAGTGAGTCTCATAAGTTGTCTTGTTCATACTAGTGGGAATTTTTCATTATAGAACTTGGCTTGTATATTCCAACGATGGGCTTCCTCAAAATGCCCTAGGTCTTCATGAGCAAGCAAGTTAGATGCACACCCACTAGTTTTCTTTTGTTGAGCATTCTTAGCTCTAGTGCATCCGTTGCATGGCAATCTCTACTCCTTGCATTAACATAAATTGATAGGCATCTCCATAGCTCATTGATTAGCCTCGTTGATGTGAGACTTTCTCCTTTTTTTTCTTCTCCACACAATCCCCATCATCATATTCTATACCACCCATAGTGCTATGTCCATGGCTCGTGCTCATGTATTGCGTGAAGGTTGAAAAAGTTTGAGATTATTTGAGTATGAAACAATTGCTTGGCTTGTCATCGGGGGTATAGAAGTTGGGAACATCTTTGTGTGACGAAAATGAAGCATAGCCTAACTATATGATTTTGTAGGGATGAACTTCCTTTGGCCATGTTATTTTGAGATGACATAATTGTTTGATTAGTATGCTTGAAGTATTATCATTTTTCTGTCAATATGAACTTTTGTCTTGAACCTTTCGGATCTGAATATTCATACCATGATTAAGAAGATTTACATTGAAATTATGCCAAAGTATCACTCCGCATCAAAAATTCTCTTTTTATCATTTACCTACTCGAGGACGAGCAGGAATTAAGCTTGGGGTTGCCTGATACGTCACCAACGTATCTATAATTTTTTATTGCTCCATGCTACTTTATCTATTGTTTTGGACTATATTGGGCTTTATTTTCCACTTTTATATTATTTTTGTGACTAACCTATTAACCGGAGGCCCAGCCCAGAATTGCTGTTTTTTTGCCTAATTCAGTATTTCGAGGAAATAGAATATCAAACGGAGTCCAAACGGAATGAAACCTTCGGGAACGTGATCTTATCACCGAACGTGATCTAGGAGACTTGGACCCTACTCCAAGAAGTTTCCGGGGAGGTCACGAGGGTGGAGGGTGCGCCCCCTGGGCCCGCCCCCCTGCCTCGTGGGCCCCTCGGAGCTCCACCGACGTGCTTCTTCCGCCTATATATCTCCATATACCCTAAAAACATCCGTGAGCACAATAGATCGAGAGTTCCGCCGCCAGAAGCCTCCGTAGCCACCGAAAACCAATCTAGACCTATTTCGGCACCCTGCCGGAGGGGGAAATCCTTCTTCGGTGGCCATATTCATCATCCCGGTGCTCTCCATGACGAGGAGGGAGTAGTTCTCCCTCGGGGCTGAGGGTATGTACCAGTAGCTATGTGTTTGATCTCTCTCTCTCTCGTGTTCTTGAGATGATACGATCTTGATGTATCGCGAGCTTTGCTATTATAGTTGGATCTTATGTTTCTCCTCCCCCTCTTCTCTCTTGTAATGAATTGAGTTTTCCCCTTGAAGTAATCTTATCGGATTAAGTCTTTAAAGACTTGAGAACACTTGATGTATCTCTTGCCGTGGATATCTGTGGTGACAATGGGATACCACGTGCCACTTGATGTATCTTTTGGTGACCAACTAGCGGGTTTCGTGACATTGGGAACCTATGCATAGGGGTTGGCACACGTTTTCGTCGTGATTCTCCGGTAGAACTTTGGGGCACTCTTTGAGGTCCTTTGTGTTGGATGAATAGATGAATCTGAGATTGTGTGACACATATCGTATAATCATACCCACGGATACTTGAGGTGACATTGGAGTATCTAGGTGACATTAGGGTTTTGATTGATTTGTGTCTTAAGGTGTTATTCTAGTACGAACTCTAGGGCTGTTTGTGACACCTATAGGAATAGCCCAACGGATTGATTGGAAAGAATAACTTTGAGGTGCTTTCGTACCCTACCATAATCTCTTCGTTCGTTCTCCGCTATTAGTGACTTTGGAGTGACTCTTTGTTGCATGTTGAGGGATAGTTAAATGATCCAATTATGTTAGTATTGTTGAGGGAACTTACACTAGTGAAAGTATGAACCCTAGGCCTTGTTTCCTAGCATTGCAATACCGTTTACGCTCTCTTTTATCACTTGTTACCTTGCTGTTTTATAATTTCAGATTACAAAAACTATTATCTACTATCCATATTGCACTTGTATCACCATCTCTTCGCCGAACTAGTGCACCTATACAATTTACCATTGTATTGGGTGTGTTGGGGACACAAGAGACTCTTTGTTATTTGGTTGCAGGGTTGCTTGAGAGAGACCATCTTCATCCTACGCCTCCTACGGATTGATAAACCTTAGGTCATCCACTTGAGGGAAATTTGCTACTGTCCTACAAACCTCTGCACTTGGAGGCCCAACAACGTCTACAAGAAGAAGGTTGTGTAGTAGACATCAGTTTGTCACCTAGCGGTGCTTCCAGGACGTAATTCTTCTATGCAGTAATGAGGATAATCCTCAAGTTACGGACCCAGTCCATGTAGTTGCTACCATCATCTTTCAACTTAGCTTTCTCTAGGAATGCATTAAAATTCTACGGAACAACAACATGGGCCGTCTATCTACAACAACTTAGACATGCAAAATACTATCAGGTACTAAGTTCATGATAAATTAAAGTTCAATTAATCAAATTAATTAAGAACTCCCACTTAGATAGACATCTCTCTAATCATCTAAGTGATCACGTGATCCATATCAACTAAACCATGTCCGATCATCACATGAGATGGAGTAGTTTTCAATGGTGAACATCACTATGTTGATCATATCTACTATATGATTCCCGCTCGACCTTTCGGTCTCATTGTTTCGAGGCCATATCTGCATATGCTAGGCTCATCAAGTTTAACCCGAGTATTCTGCATGTGCAAAACTGGCTTGCACCCGTTGTATGTGAACGTAGAGCTTATCACACCTGATCAGCACGTGGTGTCTCGGCACGACGAACTGTAGCAATGGTGCATACTCAGGGAGAACACTTATACCTTGGAATTTAGTGAGAGATCATCTTATAATGCTACCGTCGAACTAAGCAAAATAAGAAGCATAAAGGATAAACATCACATGCAATCAATATAAGTGATATGATATGGCCATCATCATCTTGTGCCTTTGATCTCCATCTCCAAAGCACCGTCATGATCACCATCGTCACCGGCTTGACACCTTGATCTCCATCGAAGCATCGTTGTCGTCTCGCCAACTATTGCTTCTACGACTATCGCTACCGCTTAGTGATAAAGTAAAGCAATTACATGGCGATTGCATTTCATACAATAAAGCGACAACCATACACTACAAAAAAATACACTTCCGTGATGATACGTGTTTGTCACAGTAGGTCACGTTTTCTGTCATGCATGTACATCCATGACAAATTTATGACAGAATCAAGATATTCATACCTGTGCTGTCGTAGAAGTGTTCCATAACATTACCAAAATTATCATCACGGAAGTGTCCACTTCCATGACGATAAATCGCGTGTCACAGAAGTGCTTTCGTCAAGGGTGACCGACACGTGGCATCCACCGTAACGGAACGCCGTTAAGCTATCAGGTCCGGTTTTGGATCCGATAACCCATTAACAGCCCCGACCAATGGGGATTTTCCACGTGTAAAATCATCATTGGCTGGAGGGAACACGTGTCAGCTCGCCGTTGGGACAGATGTCATCCACTCATTGGACCCAAAGTGCCTATGATACGTCGACACGTGGCACGACCCAATAGAGGCCCATTCCTGTGAAAAGGCCGGCCCGTTTGACTTGGTCAAAAGGTGGCGGGCCGGCCCATGATAAGCCTGTTAACGGCCTGTTCGCATATAGCCCATCTACAACCCGCTAACCCATGGCCCGTTTACGGCCTATCCGAATTAGGCCCAGTAGCTTCATCTGGGCCGTCCAATATAATTCCAGCCCGTTTTAACTTCCGGCCCATGTATGGCCCATGACGTCTTTCGGCCCATATGAGGCCCTTATTAACCCTCGGCCCATTAACGGCCCATGTATGGCCCATGATGTCTTTCGGCCCATATGAGGCCCTTATTAACCTTCGGCCCATTAACGGCCCATGGTAAAACTGGCCCGTAATGAACAGTGTATCAATTTATACCCATTAACGTCCCATTATTCCGTTGGGCCGTTTCCAGCCCATGTTATCTTTCGGCCATCTCAGGGCCCATTTATTCTTGGGCTCATTTCCAGCATTCGTTTACTTTCGGCCCGTTATTGTCATTTTTTGCTTGTGGGCCAAATTCAGCCCGTGGTTACAGTCGGCCCGTTTGTGGCCTGTTAATATGTTGGGCCGTTTTCATAGCGTCATCAAATACGACCGATTAACGACGGCCCGTTATGGTCCACCCATGAACGGACGATTTCAACTCTAGCCCATTTACGACCATAATGTGGTCTGTTATTGGCCCATGTTTGGGCAACGATCATACGGCCCGTAGAAGGCCCATTGATGATACGGCCCATAGAAGGCCCATTGTGTCTACGGCTCGTATAAGGCCCATTGTTTCTACGCCCCGTAGAAGGCCCATTGTTTCTACGGCCCTTAGAAGGCCCATTGTTTCTACGGCCCGTAGGAGGCCCATGTTAACTACAGTAAATATGTAGCCCATGGTTAATGTGGCCTAGTTTTAAAAAATAGGCTATTGCGGCCACTAGCAAACCGCGGAAAAAGAACTGCACTGACTACAAGAAAACAAATAAACAACACAATAAGGAAATAAATAGGCAAGCAACTTACGCTAGGCTATCACGGCTATTACACATATTACATCCACTGGGCATCAAAGTTCCCCACCAGTGCAAATAAAGGGAACAAAGCAGCATATAAACGCCGCAGTAAAACAAGTCCAGAACTGAAACCACTTTAGAAGAGCTCAAGAAAAAATATCCTGGGTACCCATAATGCTGGCAAGATGCTTAGCAAGCTTATTAACTTTCTCTTGTTGGCGCTTAAATCCTCCAGCACTTGCTGTTGCACCAGAAAGTATGCATCTGAATTCTGCAGGGACTTCCTCAGTACTTTGGCTTCCTGTCGCATAACATCTGATAGATGTCTTTCAACTTGAAGTTGAGACTCAAGAAGCTGAACTGATTCAGGCAGCTAGTTCGAAGAGCTGGTGCCAGCAGTAGTAGCCAGTAACTCGAACACTACATCAAGACATGACTTTGGGGTTGTCTCAGTGTCTTCAATATAGTTTTTATCAGCTTTCTTGGAGACCAACAGGGATGTCTCACTATCTTGAACCTTATCTGCATTACTTCCTGTACCATTGCATAACGGGGTACTCTTCTCCCATATTTTATCTGCATTCTAAAAGAGAAACAAACAAACACATCACAGGATTACAATGTAGTATATGAAACTCATTTTGGTAAACCAGTTTAGTAGTAAGGTGGACAGGATAACAGCATGAAACAAACATATATCTATGTAGTATGGTCACTGTATGGTCTATATCATTCTATTTTATGTTGCCAAATCAAGATAGATACAGTTCAAATCATATCTATTTAAGACAAAGCAGCTTAGACAGAATATAAGTGTGGGAAACTACACAGCAATAACAACACTTGTAAGGTGCATGGCATGAGAATATAATTGTTTATTCAATAGAAACTAAAATCAACACAGAGCAAGTTACAACAGCAAACACATTAAAGAAACAGGTTTAAAACATACCTGTTGCGCCATTGGAGTTTCAATTGCATCCTTCAAATTAGCAATTAGTTGGTATGAGTAAATACAGTGATGCAAGAGCAAAGTAGTATGAACCATAGGTACAGAACCTGACCTAAGAACAATTCTTCTTCTGCTTTAAGTGTTGACTTGGGGTTTGGAGTGGTGGTCCTCGTGCTTTGGGCACTACAGTTGCTTTACTAACTGCTTGTGTTTGGGTGCTCTGTGGTGGAGATGGTGCTGTGTCAATGGGAACTGGGTTACTATCTGCTGGGGTTGGGGTTAGAAGGGGTGTAGCTGGTTCTCTGTCCAATTGGGTAGGGGTACAATCTGCATGAGTCTGGGTTATGTGTGGTGGGGCTGGTTCTTGGGCAAGTACAACCGTGGTTCTATCTCCCTCGACAGGTAGCACGATCTTTTCTGAAGACCGTGTTTTTACTCCCACAGATACTGCCATGACCCCCTCCAATTGAAATGGCTGATAAACAAGAAAAGTAATTGAATGTATAGACATTGTAAGATAGACATGTGCAATGGATAGTAGGGAAGAAAACAGGGCATGAAATAATTCAGATTTATGTTGTCTAACCAAACAGAATAGCAGGGCATAATTTCACATATATGTTGGCTAATTAAACAGGATAGCATGACACAATTTCACATGTATGATGGCTAACTAAACAGGATAGAATGGCATACTTCAAAATATGATGACTATGTAAACAGGATGACATGATATAACTATACGATGTGTCTATTAAAGTGGTTGGCATGCCATAAATCACAAACATGCCGTCGATGGAAACATGATGGCATGATATAATTCACGGATAGAATGGCATAATTCAAAATATGATGATTATGTGAACAGGATGAGATGATATAACTATATTATGTCTTTAGAAAATGGGTTGGCATGCCATAATTCAGATACATGCTGTCTATGTAAACATCATGGCATGATATAATTCAAATATATGATTTATATACTAAGGAAGTGAGTAGAGGGCAATCGCATATATGATGTGTCAACTAAGGAGATGGCATCAGTATCGTGTATATGATGTAAAAACTAAGCATTGCAATACAACATATGCATGATATGAGTAATATAACCCTGCCAAGTTTGAGCATACACCTCAGGGGGATAATAGAACTGGTCATCTACCTCCGAATCCTCCTCCGAAGAGCTATCTGTAACCAGCAAGATATCTGCTTCACCAGGTAGCATTGTCTGCTCTAAAGACCTTGTTTTCACTCTAGATTTCTCCATCACCAATTCAAATGGCTGATGCACAGGAAGAGCAATTGAATATACAAACATTGTCAACAAAAGCAATGAGAAATACAAAAAAGGACAGCATGATATAATTCACATATATGACGCTTGGCTAAACAGCATGGCATTGCATAATTCACATATATAATGCCTTGCAACAAGATATCATTGCATAATTCACATATATAATGTCTTGCAACAAGATGACATCACATAATTCACATATATGGTAATTAGACACTAAACATGTGGCATTCACACAAAGCATGTGTAAACTAAGCAAATGACATAGCAATTTAAGATACCATATGCACGATATGAGCATCATAACCCTGCCAAGTTAGAGCATGCACCTCAGGGGGAAATAAGACTGGTCATCTGTCTCTGAATCCTCCTCTGAGGAGCTATCTATAACTAGCAAGACATGCGCTTTGTCAGATAGCATTGCTTGCTCTGAAGACCTTGTTTCCACTCCAGATTTTTCCATGACCGTGCCGAATGGCTGATGCACAGGAAGAGTAATTGAATGTACTAAAATTGTTGACAAATTTAACACGTAATAAAAAAGGATGTCATGATATAATTCACATATAAGATGACTGGCTAACCAGGGTGGCATTGCAAAATTCACATATATGATGCCTGGCTAAACAAGATGGCATTGCATGATTCACATATACGATAAAGAAACTAAACATATGGAATTGACACAAAGCATGTCTAAACTAAGCAGATGACATCTTTAATGTATACAGTAAGCAATGCAAGGCACCATATGCATGATATTACCAACATCAGCATGCCAAGTTAGAGCGAAGACCTCATGGGGTAAATAGGAGTAGTATTGTGCTTCTGAATCCCCCTCAGAACAGTTATCTTCCTCTTGATTACGATCCGAAATGGGTGGAGCGGGCTACCTTTGCGCCCACCATGGAGCAACGTTTGCATGAAATTTTATTGCCACGCAAGGCTCGTCTCTTTTGCTCTACATGTTTAGTTCCATTGTGTACAATAACTGACATGCATAGGAATAAAACATAGTGAGATTATGTAAGGAGTGCATGCACAAATCCAGAGTGATGGTAGCAAACTGTGGATAGACCCAAAACAAATGATAGCAGGCAGATAATAGCTTTAGTTAAAAAATACAGATAATGGCTCCTTTAATGTTTGTTTGCACCCAACATGAAACTCATAGTAGACACCCGAGATTAACCAGATAGTAGACAGATAGTACTGATTGCTGCCCCAATATGTACCCCACAACCATTTAAAAACTCAAGTTTCAGCACAAGTTTGGACTTGAGTCGGAGTCTAATAGGTGAACACAATGATAAAGTAGCATGTCATCATATTAAGCGATGCATAACGTAAGCAGACACGGAAGAGTGCGACCTCTCTTGCGGACCCGTGTAGTCCTCAAGGTCACCTGCTCAGTTGATGATGGTAATGCAGTTGTCGTGGCTGCCGGCGGCAGGGAAGAAGATCTGAGGTGGCGAAAGACAGTCTGGAGAGCGGATCCCTGCTGCGGTGAACCCTTCCGTCGTTGGAGCAGCTGAGCTAGGGTGGAACACAGCACCGCAGGAGCAGGACAAACCACACAAGGTTTTCTTTGACACATAGCTGTAACAGAAGTAATTGTGTAAGAGCTTGTTTGAATTTGAGAATTCTGATAATGCAGGGATAGGAAATAGACAAGAATAGGATAGGAATGCACGTGCAAAACAAAGAATTTAAAAACACAGGATTTCTGCCAATCTGGGTGTTTGGTTCACAAGAATTGGAAGATCATAGGATGCAAAGAAGCATGGTGAGTTTAAGTCAAACCACAAGAAGATCTTAGCGTGATTGGGTTGGCCGGTGAGGATGCTCCGGCTGACTTGGCTGTCGGAGGAGGGGAAGAAGATCTTAGGCGTCTGGAGATGGAGCCCGAGGTACTACTCCGCTGTGATGGAGGGTTTCGTCGTTGGAGCAACTCCGGTGAGTTGCATGACGCCGAGGCTGAAGTAGGACAAGAGAAACAACGTTAACCTGAGTGGAATTCTAATAGCATCTCCAATAGATGATGTAAAATACATAACCACAAAGTGCTAGATGTATACATCAGCCGCTCATCTCTGAACTTAATTGTCGAAACTGAATTTAATTGTCGAAAATGAACTTAACTATTGAAACTGAATTTTGCTGTCGAAACTGAATTTTACTATCGAAACTGAATGCACTAGAGGTGAGGCTACAAGTCAGTCGACTGACTTTTTCATCTCTGGTCAGTCGATTTTGCAGCCGTTGGATACAAAGTCAAGGGCCTCTAGTTCATCTTCAACCTCCACCCCCCCGTGACGAGCTTTTTCTACGGCGATCCCCACGCCACTGCCCCACCACCGCCGACGACCATCGCCCCCACCCTGAACCCTAAGATAGATAGTGGGGTACCTCTCTAGCGAGCCCCCTCCTCGCTGCGGCTGGTTCTTCCTTAACTCTGGCGAGCCCCCCACCCCCTGAAAATCGACTGACCCAAAAGTCGATTAAGTCGACTGAAGTGTAGCTAAATCGGAGCAGCATCGCAAGCAAGATCAAGAGCGAGAGTAGCAACGCGAGCAAGAGCAAGAGCAAGAGCAGATCAGGCAGGGGACTGAGAGAAAGAGCAGAGCAGCAGCGCGAGCGAGAGCTAAAGCAGTAGCAGCTCCTACTGATGTGGATGTCGCTGCCGAGGGAGCGACGTTATGGAGGAAGTGGCCGGCGACGCCGCCGTGGATGGAGCTGTGCCGTGTCGGCTCGGGACCGAGCGCCGGCAGCATCATGAGATCGAATAAAGAAGAAAATGCAGCGATTAGTGTACAACCTCTTTGGTGGTGCCGATTAGGCCGCAGCTTCATCCGAGGAAACGGTGATGATGATGCTCTTCCGGTGGTGCAGGTGAAGACGGCGGTGTGGGAATGGAGGTTGCGCGAAAGACGAGGGGAACATCAGGGAGGCTCCTTGGAGGTGGAGGACGGGGTGGCTGAACCGGCAGGACGACCAGATCGACGACGGATCGTCATCCGGTACGGTGGATCAGGGACGTCGAGGTGTTGCTGTGGACGACGTCGTCGGGGAAGAGGATCCGGTTGGGGGCGGACTGAGGAGGGTGTGGGGCTTCGCGGGTTTTGCCGGCCTCGGTGTATGAATGGGTGGGCAGATGGGATGGGAGTGAGGAACCATGGCTTAGGGACGCGCTTGTCCGAAATTTGGGGTAAGTTACGAAAGTACCCCCACCAATGTGAGGCGGTTCTTTCGGTTCAGGAGTATCACGGGCATTTCGCGTGTCGGGATTTCACAGGAGGTGGGAGTTTTCGCGCGCGTTGTAATTTTGGAATAGCAGGGCGCGGGTTGAGATGGAGGGAGTTGTCGGAGCACAACGAGACAAAGATATATCTTAAATATTTCAGGCTAACAAGGCGCGGCTTGAAGAGGCGGGAGTTTCACAGCACGATAGACAGAGACGCTAGCTTGAAATTTCGGCATAACAAGGCGCGGCTTCAAATTTCGGGAGAACAAGCTTAACGTGTACCAAAAAAAGACAATTTAGACTAGTATGATATACTACGTACAATGTGTTTAACACACACACAGACACCATTTAGACTAGTAAGGTACACGTGCATTGCACGCATGAGATTTGGGAACCAAATTATGAATAAATACCACATTATAGCATGTAAGCTTTGAGTCATATATGCATGATGTAGATGTTCATTTAATTTTTATAGTTCATTTATCCAAAATCATCTAGTTTTTATAAGAAAGCTAATCTATTTTAAGATTCATGGAATTGTGCGTTGTAAGGCATAAAGTAAAAAAATCATGTAGAAAAAAAATTGGGAAATTCTGATACGGAAGATTCTAAAACAAAGAAGAAGCGCTTGTGTTTTGAGGTTTGTGCATTATGCTTAAGTTCAACCATAGAGTCTTCTAGATTGTACATGTGGCAAAATCTGGTGGAATCTAGATGATATCCAATGGCTAGTAGTGCAAGCTCTGCACCATCGGATTGGCCTCATCCAACATATAGGGGTATAGATATAGATATGTGATGCGAAAGCCACCCATCTATCTATACTTATAATAATTATGGACTCTCTAGAAATTCCCACGTTAATCAGTAATTCGAAGCCGTTAATCTGGTGGGACCGAGTTATAACGGCGCAGATTAACCCATGTAATCCTCCTCTAAATCAATAGACCTTTGACATTATAGTTGAATAATTACCCACCAATGCCGTTAAGTTATTTGCACGAATATTGCTGTGGAAAAAGTTATTTGCACGAATCATATCTATACTTATAATAATTATATTAAGTTATTTTCCTTTGCCTTATCCGTGTCTCTCTCCTCAAGTAGCGTCATGGGAAGCTACACGCTCGAAGCTTCCAAAACATGCACGTCTCCTGCTTAGCCGTCGTCTCCTATGATCCAGCTGCCAAGATCAACATGGAGCAAATCAATATCAACTTGATGGCCAAGAAGCCGGTCGCCAAGCCCATCATCTCGCCAATCAATATGGCGTGTGGTCTGGTTAGGCGGGGATCCTTCCGCACAGCACGGCAACGACGCTGTACATCAAGATCAATCGGCCGGCCGGTCGGACATCAATTACCTGGTGTCGTGTCAACGTCCTCCCTAACCCCTTTGTAATACTTTCTTTCTATAGATTGATCTATCTATCTGGTAATGGTGGCCGGCAGGCCGGCCAGCGTTGCCGCCATCTCTAAACTTGACGATCCCTTCACCACGACGTTCTGAATTGCTACACTATCTAAGAGTAGTAGAGTTGTAAGTCTACGAGAAAGGCGGCAGTTCATGGCGATGGTGGCTGATGGAGCTTAGATATTGGTGCGGAGGCATAAAAATCATGGTGGTCAAAAGAATTGGTAAGCATAATGCAGCGTTTGACGATACTAGCATGCAGTTTTTTATTCAACAATAATTTATTTATTTCCTAACTGATATGTTCATTGAAAGGATTTTTTTCCAGTTTGTAGCTAATATGTTTGCACAAACACAAGTAATTGCTAAGGTACGATTTATATTGGCATGGGTCGTGATTGTACATCGCTGCAAGAGATCTTTTCGCCGCGAAGATACAGGTACAGGCAGTCTTCAACGATAGCTTCCCAGCGACACACTGGTGCATGGATTTAGGCGCCTGGATTGATTAATGGAGAAAGCACGAAACAAGGCTGGCTAGCCTAATTAATCTAGCTACTGGATCCACCAACCGGAATACACGCTGGTGATTTCCTATGTCCCGCCGTAGAAGGTCACTAATCAATCATGGCTAATTTCAACAGTTTATTGCTTCGACTTGGAAAAGGTGAAATTCCATGGTCCAATGCGACTTGATGGAGCAAGGTTATATTGCTGGATCAAGGTGTGCCTATATATATTCCCAGAAGTCTTTCACGTACGTACTTTTTTTTCTTATCAAGTTATATTTTTATGTGATGTGATCTGATTTATTCCTTTCTAAAGTCAATTGGTAATGAAAGCCTAACGTGAAAATAATTAGTCTTATGGTGACATCATGAGTGTTTAGTTTGCTCTATGCTTGGACAGAAATTTCTTCTTTCTGGTCAACATTTGGTTTTATCTTATTTGACAATCTGTGTAATTCCGCTATGCGGCTAGACAGGCCTCCTTCATGAATACATGCACTGATTTACAACATATAATCTTATAGAAAAGTAAACTAGAGCCTGAGCAATACACTGCTTTGATTTCCTGAATCTCTGGTAAATTTTTTGAGGTGCACCAATGTACGAAAATTTTACTTTTGAAGTTGACATTATGGAAAAATATATTTAATTAATTGTTACCAAATATACAAATCACAATACTAGGTTGAAATTATATTGGTAAATCATTATGATAGTTATGTTATACATTTAGTGTACATTAGCACAAAAAAATGATAGATAAGAACATATTTCCACTATTCAAATTTCTTATTTGTTTTTTATTTTACATAAACTAAATCAACAAAATGGCGAACCAACCTGTGGTTGGATGGTTAGAGGGACTGTGGTATCCCCAGCCCACCAGGGTTCATGTCTTGGTGCTCGCATTTATTTCTGGATTTATTTCAGGATTTCCGGCGACGAGCATTCAGTGAAAGGAGACGAGGTGCCTATGGTGACTTCGTAAATTTCAAGATGATGCTCATAGGGGTAGGGTGTGCGTGTGTGCGTTCATACGGATGAGTGTATGCACATGTATGTGAGCGCTTGAGTCTATACTATGTTAAAAACAAAATCAACAAAATGCATTATAAACATAACTTTGCTGCAAGTGTGTGAGATGTTTATGAAGGTATGTGATTCGTCATATTATCATCTATTTCAACAGATGCCTTTACATGGTACTCTCTCCGATGCATAATAAGTGTCGTAGTTTTGAACTAAGGTTGAGCTAGCCTTAGTTATAAATTGTGACACTTATTTTGGATCGAAGGGTGTGATACTTTATGATATGTGTGTTGTGTGGCATCAACAATATCTGAAAACATATGTGCTGACATATGTGTGTTTTGTGCCATAAAAAATACTCTAGCATTTCTAGCATAAGAAACAAAACGAGGGTGATTTTATACTACAAGCAAGAAAAAATATACAAAATGTTCGTGACCTATTGCTTCTTTTTCTCAGTTTTTTTATGTGTCTAACATGTCATACATAGAACATATGCTCAATGCCATTAATCAGTTCTTTTCGTTTGTGGGGTAAATTAGGGTTTTGTTGTTGCACTCTATAATAGAAACATTTGTATCCTTAGCATAATGTTGTTGTTCCCCAGAAATTTATTTAATTCTTTTATGTCTTCATGTTGTTAGCGAAAGTTTACATTCTTCATATACACTTTAATGAGCTTGGTTGATGCGATTTTAGCTATTCTAAATTATGTAAGTGCACCCTCTCAACAACATTTTCTAACCTATGAAGGAAACCCATATGATCCTACCGCCCATGTAGGTTGCTGTCGTAGAAAAGCAGTTCCGTATTCTGGTCACAATGATCACCAAATTCAAAACTTACTTATATATATAGGCTATAGTGGAGTGAATCACCAACAAATTCTCATCAACTCACATCAACATGGTTCCACCCACATTTTATAGCACTTTCATATTACTATAACCTGGAGTAAAATTCATTAGAAATTGTTACCTTCACACAAGCATCACCATAGGCAAGGGTGCATGGTACACATAAAGTTAGTAACTTAGCAAGTAGTATGTTGTTTGTAATCTCTACATGCACACCTTGGAGTTGTGCCACTGGCAGCTTTAAAGTGGCTCACTACATCCATTCCATTCAATAGTTCTTTTCCACCTCTTCTCATACCTATGAACATTCACCTAAAAAATAATATTTCTAAAATTTCAGGGTGTACATAGATTCAAATAAGTTTTCGATTGTGATATAAATAATAATACTATAATTTTCATTGTGTTTAATTGAAACATAAAGTAGCTAGCCCGTGCATTTGCACGGGTTGACGACTAGTCATCTCCAATTAGAATAGTGTGTCCATGCACGGATGCAATGTGGCCAAACGATGTTTCCATCGGTATCTCAAATTCAAACCAATCTGACTTTGTTCAATGTGTATACATTGCAACATGCTCGTTTCCAAACCACACCATGCAGATCTTCGTTATATTCATGCATGCATGGGTTTCAAACATCATAATCTCTTATTCAAATAATTGA
This sequence comes from Triticum urartu, assembly GCF_003073215.2. Lineage (NCBI taxonomy): Eukaryota > Viridiplantae > Streptophyta > Magnoliopsida > Poales > Poaceae > Triticum > Triticum urartu. The sequence continues at coordinate 115,507,613 of NC_053028.1, forward strand.
ATTCAACTTTACATTGATTATGAACTCACCTAGTCTTTTACACCCACACATTAGTCTTCTCTTTATAATTGTACCACTAACTTTCTCTTGTGCATGCATGCACACACACTACCACTCGGCATTATCCATCGCACACATGCAATCTTTTTCTTCAGGTCGGTCTCCCATGAAGGCACACACACACATCCCCCTCTCCATCATATCGGGCATTCTTTATCTCTCACGTGCATGCGCAACGATCGATGTTCCTCTATGTATGTGTGTGTGTGTGTATATATAGCTAGGTCTTTCATAGTTTTCCACATAAACTGATCAATCTATATATCTAGTGAGGTCTCACCCTCTTTCACACGTCCACATCCATCAACCTATACCTCTCGATATAGGATTACATATATAGCTAATACACCCACAATAATTATATATCCAACGCTCCCCTCTCATTATCCATGCCTTCCGCTTCATCTCTCAGACGCGCGCACAATGGCGAAGACAGGGGGCAGCAAGGGCCCTGCCGCCCCCCTAACATCACTATATATCGAGGCTAATATGAATGTGATCATTAGACAATTGCTGATAAAAATGGTTTAAGTTGATGAATTGTCCCTTCTTGTAAAGGATTAGAATGCTTGGCCCCCTAGCTCATGGGACATTTTTCATGGCCCTGCCACTGCGCACAACAGCGCAAATTCTCGCCCCCTCTCTCTAAATATCGATCTCGCAGTTATGCACTCCTTCATAGTCTCCCTCCACTCAGCCCCTCGCACCATCTTCTACCCCCACCGGATTTTGCCACATGTACAATCTAGCAGACTTCGTGGTTGAACTTAAGCATAATGCACAAATCTCAAAACAACAGTGGTTCTCATTTGTTCTAGAATCTTCCGTATCATAACTGCCCAAACTTTTTTTCTAGTTGAATTGTCATTATTTGTTTTTACTTTATGCTTTACAACGCACAATTCCATGAATCATAAAATAGATTAAGGGCTTCTTTGACTCAAAGGATTCTCGAAGGAATTTTGGAGGATTCTAATCCTTAGGAATTTCTCCTATCTTGGTTGTTTGATTCGTTGGATTGTAAACCATAGGAATTTTTCCATATGATTCATTTGCACTAGATTTCATAGGAAACATCCCATCCACTCAAACCTCTTTGAAAGAATTCTGCGTTTTTTCTATGTACAATCAAACACTCGTACCATCATGTAGGATTCAAGACGACATTCCACTCTAATCCCATGTTCTTCCTATTCCCGCGTTTTGGAAATCCTACGAATCAAAGAGGCCCTAGGTTTTTTTATAAAAACTAATTGATTTTGAATGAGATGAACTATAAGAATTAAACGAAGGTCTACATCAGGCATATATGACTTACATGCTATAGTGTGGTATTTATTCATAATTTGGTTGCACAATCTGATGCGTGCAACGCATGTGTACCTTACTAGTACTTCAAGTATGTGCAAAACACAATGGCACGCTACACAGTGTCTCTCTTACAGTTCATCAAGCCATGTGGCACATGTGGAGGCGTTGTCGCGACATCCTTGTGTGGATTGATCACAGTGACGTGCTGCTGGTTCCAGAAGAATGCACGAAGCGAAGATGTGCACGCACGCCACGCACACACTCATTCCCTCCACGCACACACGGGTACACGGGCGGACGCAATTTTGTACCAAGATCCACCCCATGTGATAATTTGACGCGTGTAAAGTCCTTCATTTCATTGATGGTCAATTAATACAGCGCATGCAAATTGAGTGGACGTGAGGGCGAAAGAAAGACATTACTACTCCACTACGCGCATGCGAGTAGTTAAATCATGGGTTGCTAGTAGTACTTCCATTGGTCTCCTTCGTATTTTGTGTCTGGGTCTTCCTTCTTTTTTGGGGTGATAATCCTCCTTCTTCTTTTGCTCCTGTGTTTCTTATTTTGCTTCGGGTGTTTGGCCGCACGTGCACCTTCTCTGCGAGGCATGAATAGAACAATGCTAAAAATGAGATGACTAGCAGATTAGATCATCCTTTATCGGCAATAGAACAATGCCTCTTGCTAGTAATATATAATAAGAGTAGAGAGTAGAGGATATGGCACTGGGTTGCCATGGTTCGTGCTCCTCCGTCGTACTCCAGTGGAAAACTTGAGTATACCGCACGGTTCTTTGCTCCTCCTCAGGTCGTCGGCACATTTATACGAGCAGTCAAATCACAAGGCCCCGCCTTCCAACAGTAATGAGCCGTCAAATCACAAAGTCCCTCACCTCTCATGAAAAGGACTAAGCTAGACTACCCCGCCCTCTAGCCTTTCAAAAAATGTATACATTTGTACATTAGTAGTATCGATGGATAGCGCCATGGAGCAAAACTAACAAGATGTAATTAAAGAAAAAAAGGTGGTACATATAGAGAGCGCTCGTCGCCAAATTATGCATATACTATATTACACTACCCACTATGAAGGTACTAGTAACATAGACTAGTAACTGGTCTATGTTACTCTCCACTATGACCAGCCAAAGTCAAGGCGCGGATACCAACAAAGGCCTGGTTGTGTCTATACTTGGAGAACTCACCCGACTGCATGCGCACCAGGCAGACGAAGCTCGTGTCGTGTTGGTGCCGTGTGCGGCCCGCACATTAACCAAAACCTCATGCCTCCATCTGAGCCTCCGTGTTTAAAACATCTCAATCTCAAGGCCAAGGAGCAACGTGAAACCTATGATAGAGCCAATCGGATGGTTGAGAACACTACAATTCATAGCTACAGATGCATGTGTGAGAGAGGATGAGTGCGTGCGTGTGTGAGAGAGTACAACTGTATGTGGGTGGCATCGACCTAGGGAGCAATGATGGTGCGTGCGAGAAGTCCCGAGAGATAGGTGTAATGCATCTGAAAAAAAGACTAGTCTATAGCTCGCCATGAGGCTATTCCTGCTGAACGCCAAGCGTAAGATATGTATCCGACGGTGCCAGTTTTTACACGTACACAGCAGTAGAAAAAGAACTAGTACCATGGCATATGCTACACCATGGCTGAGAAAATGTGCCGACGTTCCGTCATCCGGGAATAGTGCCACACTTTGAAACTAGAACCGTCAATAAATTTTGAGCGTGTCTCGTCACATTCCAAATTACTACTGCCACACTATATTTAATTGCATACCTATTCACACCGATCACAACCTAAACGGTTTCCCACTTAGGAGCGTATTAGTAGTACTCCTACTCGGTTATAAATACTACTATGCTAAGATGACTGCACATTCCTCCTCAACTCCTCATCCACAAAAAACAATCAAGTCAATCAAGCCATAGCCAGCGTGAGTTCTGGGTCGAGAGATTTCCACTAGGGAGAGGTGAGCATGGAAGAGGAAACATGAGAGATGTCCCACCTCGTCGCGAAAGCGGCCGACATGTCCAGCCGCGCAGCAGTAGCAGCTCAGAGGTGCCGCCGCGCCGCCGAAGCAGCACGGAGGTCCCGCCGTTCCGTCGATGTAGCAGTCTGGTCCGGCCACGCCGCAGAAGCAGCAGAGATGTCCCTCCGCGCCGCCGAAGTAGCAGGGAGGTCCCTCCGTGCCGCGGCGGCCTGGGAAAATTTCTCAGGGGCAAGCGAGGACTCTTACAGGCGCATGCATGCGATAGTCCATAGCCAGATGGATCAGATCTCCGGCTGGGCAAGGATGCAGGACGAGGCTACCGGCGTCATCCAGCAACTGGGGGAGGGAAATGCGAAGCTCCGGGGCGAGCACGACCTGCTGAGGGCGAAGATCGCCAGAAGGGTGAAGCAGGAGGAGTAGACCGCTGCCATGTTGCAGAGGACGGGCGTCATCATCAAGAAACTTATGGATGAGAATGCCATGCTCCGCATCGAGCGCAACAGGCTGGTAGAGGAATCCATGGATGCTGCCAAGCAGCTTATTAAGGACATGAAACTGATGAAAGAGATCTTCGACCGCCGCGAGAACTAGTCTCCGCGACCTGCAGCGCATAAAGAATGTAGAGATCAGCGAGCCAGATCGTTGTATGTGTCTTCCTTCTTCTTTTGCCCTCGTGTATTTCGGGCGTAGCCGCATGTGGCTTTTTTAATCATCTTCCTGATTATGTAAGACAATTATCATCCACTCTCGTCGTCCTTATATATACTCATCAGTCTTCCTATAAGTCGCAGTAGAGGCTATATAGGTCCGTCAGATCTTACATCAAGATCCGTGCAAAATTTTCTTTTCAGATTTTCTTTTTTCTCTCTCAAATCTCAGTCGAGTGAGACATTGCCACGCCATTAAACAGAGGCTCGGGCGCCATTAATGGAGACCTTGGGAGAGAGGTGGATGGCAGATGGAGGTCAAAGGGCTCTCCTCCCAATAAGCACGTGCAGGGGTCTGATCGCACGCCTCCCGTACTCAAATAGCTACTGTACACGGCGCCTCCTAGCTAATAAAAAAAGGGGACGCGTGGCGGCACGTAAATGGTAATAGAACGCCCATGGTTTCAATAATTCTTGTGTTTCCGATTGTAATGTGACAGCACTTGTTCCAAAATGACTTTGTTGATTGTTAATATGTGCGCCTTCCAAATCGGATAGCAAAAAATGCCATCGATCTGTGAGATGCCTGCTTAAACATGCAATTAGATATCTAAAAAATGCCATCGTTAAGTTAGATGTTTCCTCAGAAATTCCATTAGACATTGTTATTTTCACATCAAACCCATTTTCCATGTTACATGAAAAAAATAAGCCGATTCTCACGATGATAAGTTAATGTTGTCCAACACAACACACCCCTCAAATAAAACTAAGCACCCTGGAATTCTTTGACAACTAAACTGCTGGCTATATGATGTTGGCCATGTATATTGTACGTATATAATGTCAAGAAACGAGTGGTGGTACTATACCAACTAAAAGATGAAATGTACGAAATATAACGAGAAGAAACATAACATAGTTCTCCTGGGGGCTCAGCACAACACACCCCTCAAATAAAACTAAGCACACCAGAAATTAAACTAAGCAACTAGTCCGGTAGACACTGCATTAGAACCACCATGAGCAACGACACTGCCACCTTACTCAGAGTCCTTGTCCACGTCCTCGACTTCGTCCTTGTCCCTCTTCCTCTTGGGTGATACTTCTTTGCTTGAACTGCACACTTGGCTCTTACTCTTCATCCAACCCTTGTAGATATTGAAACAAAGGTAGCCATCCATTGCAGCATAGTGGATGTGGTCTATATCTAGTACAGTCCACTGCCATGCACGATGAAACGTGTGCGGAGCTTTCTTCAGTTCACCGTACATAGGATGAACCATGGCTCCTGCCAGGGTCAGCATTGAAGGCTGATCAAGGGAGGCCACCAGCCCTTCCTTTTGGAGGTTGAAGGGGTCGCCTAAAACGAGGCCTATCCGACCCAGGATTTCCTTGTCGTTCCTAAAGTCTGCAGTAACGAATTTGACTCTGCCGCCCTTGAGGAGGTCCTTATATTCCTCGCACTCAACTTCAGCATGGCATATGTGGTAGACCAAGCATAAGTCATGCATGCAAACCTGGATCACGGTGGGCTTCTTCTTCTCTTCCTCCTTTAGTTTCTTCTTACTTCCCAGGACTGTGGTGTACTCAACATCTAGCCCAACGACCCACTCATCATTTGAATTTTCGAACATGAGTTTGAAGCGAGCAAGGCATTCTTTCACCGTTGCGGAAGAACGGGTGTAGATGACATCGAACTCATCGCCGGTGATGGTTCTAACCTTGTACTCACTGCCGATCATGGAGATTTGGGACGCCATGGATTTGGGAGGAGGGTTAGGATTAGTGGAACTCCCATAATGTGAAAGGACGGGATGACTAGGAGCGGTTTATCGATTGTAAAAATGTCGATGGGGGCGCGTGTGAATGGCAGGGTAGTGGCTTGCCTGGTGGATAAATGGATTCATGCACAGTACTATGGGGGCCTAATTAGATGTCATGTCTACTCGACGCCCAATTAAATGGCTTTCGATGTCATGTCAAGCGTCGGGAAAATTACAGGTGATACGAAGCTTTCCATTCTCCCATGATACGGGCTTCCGAGAGCCCTTGGATCTGAGATCGAACGGTTGCATGGCGTGATTCTAGACCTATGGGTGAATATCCTATCCTGGAGGGTTATTCTGCAAATTTTCAGCAACTTAGCATGCGACCGTTCGATCTCAGATCCAAGGGCTGCCAGCAGCCTGTATCATGGTCGCGCCTACCACGACCGTCGCCTCGCTCACGCACTCGCGCCCTTGGAGATTTAACATGATGTGTTAGGCTATCTGATGTTGGCATGTCATACATAGTCATCACTTAGTCACTCATACAACAAGGTTAGCTATAAGGTTGGCTATGAGAGTATTTTTTTGTTTACTTCTCTATATCTCTTTCTTCGTAGTATTTATTGCATTTGCCAAGGAGTGACCTCTTCCAATGAAATGGTGCTTAGATGAGGTGCTATATGGGCATTAAATGGCTTAGCAACTCAAGTCCCCAATGCATAGGTGCTTAGTTTTTTGTTGCTAAGTTTGCTTCATCTAGGTACACGCGCTTATCACTGTTTCTTCCTGGGGTCACCAAACTAGTCTCTCTCTTCTTAATTAACTTGCCACATCAGACTTTATGCCTATGTGGCAGGCTTATCACATGTAGGATCAAGTACAATAGTGGGCTATAAGCCCGCTTTACATGGCATTTTTGCATATGTGGGGGAAAGAGGCAAGGAAAAAGTGGAGGAGTGGGCTCTCAAGCAAGAGCCAGCCTCTACATGGTGGAGCATCGGGAGAGGCACCTGTATGGAGGTGGCCAGGAATCGGGAGACTCAAGCCGGTCGTAGCGCCACAGTTAAAATGATAATGGCAAGTCAAATCACCGGGCCCCACCTGTCTAGCAGTAACTCACTTTCAAATCACACAACCCTACATTTGCAGCAGCCTACTCCCTCATATTCTCACGTCTCTGTCGAACCGACTAGGCAGAACTGCCCTGCCTACCCCGCGGGAAAAGCCCCATCCTCAAAATCTCCCACTCATTGTCAAACCAAGTAAGGATCTCCTTCAACCTGGCTAACTTTGCGTGGTCGCCGTCGGTGATCTGCCTGATTCGCTGCTGCATCCCCTCCATTGATCCTCATACGAGGAGAGAGGAGGTGGTTTTGCAATGGAGAAGAGGGAGAGGCGAGACGGTGGTTTTGGAATGGAGATGATGGAGAGGAGAGGAGGTGGTTTTGCAATGGAGAAGAGGGAAATGAGCGTGCGACAGCGATTTAGGATTGGACGAGAGGGCCGGCGCGCTGTGACTGGAACAAAATCAAAATCAATTTACCCTTCAATTAAGAAAGTGACCCCATACTAACTAGTCTCCCTTTTATTCTGGGTCATAATTGACCATGATTTTCGCAAATAAAATATATGTTATACGTTGCAAAAATAATATAATTTGAAAGTACATTCAGATACGATCCAAACGATACAATTTTTGGTGACATGCATTCACATTTTGCTTGTAAAATATAGTACGTGGTCAAACTTTGACCCAAAATACGCAAAACAAAAAAAATACTTCCAAGACCAGTGCTGCTCTTCCTCTCTTCTCCTCTTAAACCACCGCCGCTCCTCTCCTGTTCCAATCTAAATCCAGCGCCGCTCCTCTCCTCTTCCATTACAAAACCACCGCCCCTCCTCTCCTGTTCCAATCCAAAACCGGCATCGCTCCTCTCGCGTTCTAAACCAAAACCAGCGCTGCTCCTCTCCTCTTCCATTCAAAAACCACTGCCGACGAGTGAAGGTGCCGTGGAGAAGTAGATCGATGGAGGAGTACAACCGATACGTGAGGATCGTAGATGGCGACCCTGTGAAGCTAGCTAGGATGTTGGAGATACAGTCTTGGTTTGACAACAAGGACCAACTAGTGGCGACGGCGACATCCATGGCCAAATACATGCAACAGAGCGAAAAGGCGGCGATACTCCTGGAGGGAGTCGCACGAGAGTACATAGAGCTGCTCCTCTGGGCCATGGAGCAAATATATTCACCGAATCCGATCGTGAGGGGGCGGTGGTGGGAGTATCGATCCCAGATGGAGCATCCACCAGAGATTGAAGGATCGAGCATCTACAGGGTGCCGTTTGTGAGGGTGTCGTGCCAAAGCGAGCCGGTGGAGTCTTCATTGACCGAACCCAACTGCAAGAGGAGAAAAACAGTTGGCCCGACGACGCTTCCCCTCCATCCTCTCCCTCGCCGTTCACATCATCTCACGGGGCGGCTGTCTGCCGCCGAGGAATAGGAGGGATTGCCCCCCTCCCAGACCAATAGTCGGCAGGTTGTGAATTGTCAGGAGGAGCTTAGGGTTGTTAGTATTTGCGGGTTGTGAATTGTGTTTTGTGTTGTGTATTTTGAGAGTACTTTCAGATACGAATGTCTTTTGAATTTCAGATTTGCAGTATTGAGCATATGAAGTATTTGATGAATTCTAGAGATCTATTTTTAGCACTTAAAAATGTAGTTTCATAGGAGTATAAAAGTGCAGACAATATGATTCTCAAAGAGGAAACTGCAAGTTTTAGATTCAGATAAGAAACTCCAAGTTCAGTTTCAGATAAGAAACTAAAACTTTCAGAGGCAGAGCATTTATATTAACATGGCGTTTTTCAAATAGTGTTAACATCATGCTGGAAGTTTTATCCATGGTCGAAACTAGAACTACCAGCCAGTTAACATCATGCTGATCAACATTCATGCATAGCACATCTTCATATGATGCACAGTCAAAAAGATATGCTATTTTCAAAATGCCCACACAGTGTCGAGTGTGCGAAAAATAGAGAAAACGAGGGACGAAATTTTGGCAATTGTAGGACGTGGTGTGCATAGATGATAATTGGGACCCACATGTAAATAAAGGCAGAGGCAAAAAAATTGGAGATATTTTCTCTGCACAGGTGGAATCGAACCCGAGCGGAATAGCTGTCGGGTAGTGTCACTCGGTCACTGGGCTAGTTTAGTTGTTTCGTTACTAATAAGGCACTTCCTCAGGTGGTCGGATCTCCTCTTGCGCCTTTGTGCGCTCGCCGCCACGCCGCTGTCTGCCGTTGTGAACATGCTGAACAAACAAGAGGAATCTGGCGATGACTGTACGTGGAGAGGCGGACAGTCGGGACCCACCAGGTCTATGGCCGTACGCAAGCAAATGCCTCATCAAAAAAATACTTCCTCCTAATGCTATACTGACGTTGGGGCCCATGGGTTTGTCAACATAGTTACATTTTTACGTGCTTCAACGTAGTTACTATAGGAGATAAATTCACAACGAAGCCGGGGAACTGGCAGGTATCATTTATTACCACTGGGGTAGCAAGTATCAGCTGGGTTTTGGGCTGCCCCGTCTAGGCTTTCTTTTTTAATATGCGCAGCCCTCGACCTCGGATGGGAGGTCCATAGGCCTATTTGTATTTTCTTGAGGGCCATCATGTATCGACCGGCCTACGGACCTCCCATCCGAGGTTTTATTTTTCCTGAAACATCGGCAGCCTAATTTATATTTTTTCTGAAAAAACGCCGAGGTCTGTTCTATTTTTCTATATAAGAATAGGAACACCTGGTCCAACTTATGTTTCCCTTCTAACTATATTATATATATTAAATTATTTTATATGCTATTATATATTATTGTTATTGTCATCATATATTTAATAGATACTTACATATATATAAGAAAACAATATCCCACATCTTGTTAACTTATAAAAATAATTTCTTAACAATAAAATCCTAGATTTTTTTGGCAAAAAAAAATCCTGGTGATTGTGTACAAAAACTTGGTAAGATTTAAGGACCAATGTAATAATAAATCACTTATTATTTAAATATATATATATATAACAAAATGCTCGGTCCCTATTTATTTTTTGGTAACATTGCTGCGCCCACCCCAACATTATAATTAGAATTAGCCCAGCAAAATCGTGTATTTCGAGAAAGTGCAAATATCCTGTAATTTTTAGGAAAAACATAAATGGGCCGCATGGACGCTACATTATTTGTTCACCCAGCCCAGCAAATGGACTGTAATTCAAAAAAAGATCAAATGGACTGTAAATTCTACCCCGCAAAAAAAGACTGTAAATTCTGAAAAATGGGTTGAATACGTGCCATATTTTTGGAGGCTAAAATGTAGGCCAATAGGCCGAAGCCAATACAAGTCGTTGTCAACTTAGTCAACAAATGATTCTGACATCGTTCGCCGTTGGATTTACATCCAACGACCGACATTCATCTTCAATCTCTCGTCTTCTTCCTCCAGCGCCATCGGGACCACCTTCTCCCGCCTCCTGCTGCTAGCAGCTCTGCTTAGCACGCTTCACTGTGAAACACTACTCCACCATTGGCCAGGCCATCTCTCCACCCCTCCACACCTCCTGTTCTTCTCCACCGACTGCCGAACCACACCGCACCAGAACCAGTTAACCCTCATACACTTCTTCGTCTGCGACTCTACCCCCGCGTCTTCCCATCTCCGGCTCGTTGCTGTCCAGGGCCTCGCCATCATCCACCACCTTGGATGCGCTCGGCGCGGAGTGTTCAACGTGGTCAACGAACGACACCATCGAAAGTAGACCATGTGTAGAGAGGCTAACAGCTGGGTCCATGGCCGCACACAAGGAAATGCCTCCTTATTACGCGCAAAATAATGATTCCTCCACCTGACAGTTGGGACCCACTAGAAGGGCCTCTGTATTTCACGGAAAAAACGTTCCCACCGTTGACAGGTCGGACCCACCAGCTATATCTTCGCACGCAAGGAAGTGCCTCCTTATTACGCACAAAAAAATTGAATACTCCCCCTGCTAGTTGGGACCCACCTTGGTGGGAGGCTGACTTGTGGGCCTACTAAGTTGACGTGGACGGAGTGCTTTGTCAACTTAGTCAATATGAACGATTCTAGCTCCAGTGACCGTACGATGTCCATCCAACGGTCGTAGTGCTTCTTCAACCTCTGGTCTTCTTGCTCTAGCCGCCCAAAGCAGCGCCGGTCGTGCCGCATGCTCCTGCCTTCCGTGACCGGCTGTGCTGCAGTGGAGGCCTCACCGCCCCCTACAATTCCTGCCGCTGGCCAGGCCCTGCGGCGATGGCTTCCTCACAGCACAGTCGAACCAGCGAACCCTCGTACTCCTCTCCGCGCGGGCTTCCACTGTCGCGTCTTCCCCGGTTTCGCGTCGTCCCCTTCCTAGGCCTCGTCGTTGTCCACCTTCCTGGTGCTCTCGGCACGGCGTGGTCAACGTGGTCAAGGAACGGCTTCCATCGGACGTGGAATGTATGTGGAGAGGCTGACAGCTGGGTGCACGGCCGCAGCAAGGAAGTGCCTCCTTATTACGCGCAAAATAATTATTCCTCCACCTGACAGCGGGGACCCACCTGACGGGCCACCGTATTTCACGAAAAAACGTTTCCCCCTGACTGCTGGGACCCACCAGCTACATCTTCGCACACAAGGAAGTGCGTCCGGGCAAAAAAAACGGTTCACCCCGTGACTGGTAGGACCCACCAGCTACATCTTCGCACGTAAGGAAGTGCCTGACAGTCGGGACCCACCTGGTCAAAGCGTACGTAGTGTTGGCATTCTGGTCGCGAACGTGTACGTACATACTAGTCGATGTAGAGGCGCGCACATGTCGTAGTAGAGGCACGCACGTAGCATGTACACGTACGTACAGCGGCCAGCGTGCAAGAAAGAAAATATGGCCACGTATGTGTACATACGGGCGGGGTCTCGAACGCCTACCCGCGCATACGTACGGCCAAGGCTCGTGTACATGGCTGGGTCGGAACGGAGAAACAACGTCGTCGTCGTGTTCATAGGGAGCCAACCGGCTGGGTCGGAACAGAAAGCGTAGTCGTGTTCATCGGGAGGGCTTGGACGGAACAGCCGATGGAAACAAGGCCTGGCGTACCACAGAACAGAGGAAATGGCCTTGTGTTCGACCGACCACGTTCGAAACGGGATCCTGTTCATCAGGAGGGGTCTAGCATACCGCAAAACGGAGGAAACGGACCTCCTACGGTCGAAACAGGGTTCCTGTTGATCGGGAGGGGTGTGGCGTACCGCAAAACGGAGGAAACAGATTTGTGTGGGAGCGCTACGGTCGAAACGGGGGTCCTGTTCATCGGGAGGGGTATGGCGTACCGCAAAACGGGACTCCACGGGATACTGTTCATCTCCACCGTCAACCCCCTCCAGCCTCCACGGGCTACTGTTCATCCACCGTCGACCTCCTCTAGCCTCCACCTGCGATTGTTCATCCACGAGCTCCTATTCATCCAGCCTCCACCGCGTGCTACTCTACCGGTTACTGTTCAACCAACCCTCTCCATGGGCTCCTGTTCAAGCACCCCTCCACGGGCTACTGTTTAACCAGCCCTCCACCGTATACTGTTCATCATGCCCTCCACGGGGCGGTCCTGTTCATCCAGCCCTCCACGGGGTCCTGTTCATCCAGCCCCAACTGGCTCGATCGATCGGGATCCTGTTCATCCAGAGGCAACACCACGGGGTCCTGTTCATCCACCCCCACCGGGAACTATTCATCCAACCCCCCCCCCACAACGCTCACTGTTCATTCAGAGGCAACACCATGGGGTCCTGTTCATCCACCCCCACCGGGAGCTGTTCATCCAACCCCCCCAGCAACGCTCACTGTTCATCCAGAGGCAGCATCGATCGGCTTCAGTTAGCAGCAGCAGCGAAGGAATCGCTCGATCGGGTTTAGTTAACACCCATCGATCGATCGCTCGGGTTCAGTAACGCGTAGCCTGCAGTGTTCAATTAGTTCCCAAGGCCTTGCACGGGTTCAGTTAGAGCCCAACGTGAAAGCACAAGTGCTCCCTACGTGGTTTTGGTAATTAATGTCAACATATCTCTTGTTGGACTAACATTTTTATCTAGTATGTTTGAGATAAGTTCAACAGTGAAGTGGCATGGACTAGAGGATCTGAAACCCCTTCAAGATGCTAAGGACAAAGGATTGGCTCAAGCTCAAAGCTCAAGACTCTACATTTTCTATTTTAGTGATCCAAGATCACATTGAGTCTATAGGATAAGCAAATACTATCAAGGAGGGATGAGGTGTTGCTTAGTGAGGATCTTGCTCAAAGTGCTTAGTGATATGCTCCAAAGTCCTCAACTACTTTCTCACATCCACATATGACCTAAACCAAAAGTCAAACTCGGCCCCACCGATTCTTTCTATCTGGCACCACCGACTTCAGATGTCATAGCCACTGCCACAAACCCTAGGCAAATCGGTCTCACCGATAGGGATCTCCGTCTCACCGAGATGGGGTTGCAATCTCTTTGTTTCCCTTTGTAACGTTTCGGTCCCACCGAGATGAGCGATCGGTCCCACCGAGATTGCAATGTAAATTCTCTGGCTCCCTTTTGTAACATTTCGAAGTCACCGAAATGAGCGAATCGGTCCCACCGAGTTTACCTGACCAACTCTTTAATTAGCTTATTACCAAAATCGGTCCCACCGAGTTTGTGTAATCGGTCTCACAGAGATTACGTTATGCCCTAACCCTAACCATATCGGTCCTACCGAGTTGCATGTCGGTCCCACCAAAAACCCTAACGGCCACTAGCTTTGCTGAATCGGTCCGACCGAGTTTAACTATTCGGTCCCACCGAGATTGGCAAGTTGTGCGTAACGGTTAGATTTTTTGTGGAGGCTATATATACCCCTCCACCTCCACTTCATTCATGGAGAGAGCCATCAGAATGAAACTACACTTCCAACCTATATTTTCTGAGAGAGAACCACCTACACTTGTGTTGAGACCAAGATATTCCATTCTTACCATATGAATCTTGATCTCTAGCCTTCCCCAAGTTGCTTTCCAGTCAAATCTTCTTTCCACCAAATCCAAATCCTGTGAGAGAGAGTTGAGTGTTGGGGAGACTATCATGTGAAGCACAAGAGCAAGGAGTTCATCATCAACACACCATTTGTTACTTCTTGGAGAGTGGTGTCTCCTAGATTGGCTAGGTGTCACTTGGGAGCCTCCGACAATATTGTGGAGTTGAACCAAGGAGTTTGTTAGGTCAAGGAGATTGCCTACTTCGTGAAGATCTACCGCTAGTGAGGCAAGTCCTTCGTGGGTGATGGCCATGGTGGGATAGACAAGGTTGCTTCTTCATGGACCCTTCGTGGGTGGAGCCCTCCGTGGACTCGCGCAACCGTTACCCTTCGTGGGTTGAAGTCTCCATCAACGTGGATGTACGATAGCACCACCTATCGGAACCACGACAAAAACATCCGTGTCTCCAATTGCGTTTGAAACTTCCAAACCCTTCCCTTTACATTTTTGCAAGTTGCATGCTTTACTTTCTGCTGCTCATTTACTTGTTGCATGCTTGCTTGATATGTATTGTGTTTGTTAAACTTGTGCCAAAAATCCACTTCAACCTAAAGAATTTAAAAACTGCAACTTTTAGTACTTAGTGTCTAATCACCCCCCCCCTCTAGACACCTCTTCTCGGTCCTTTCGATTGGTATCAGAGCTTTGGTCTCCATTACTTTGGTTTAAACACCATTGGAGGAAGATGGCTGAGTCTACTTTGGGGAGTCTTAGATGTAGAGTGCCTATTCTTGATGGATAATATTTTCATGAGTGGAAAAATGAAATGCTTGAGATTTTCAATGAATATCATTTGAACAAGTACATTACTAGCCCTTGTGCACCTCATGTTGATCCTTTGCATCTTACCCTTGATGAGTCTATTGACATGATCCGCAACCTTAGAACTGTTAATCTTATCACTAGAGGCTTGCCTAGGAACTTGATTGAATGTTTGCCTACTCTTGATTGTGCCTACAATATATGGAGATTTCTTGAGGAACGCTTTCCAAATTATTCCTTGAAAGATCTAGATGAAATCCTCCATAAGTCTACTGCCTTGATTAAGATGAGTTCCAATGATCCCAATTTTGGCGACTGCTTATTTGAGCTTACTGATCTTACAAGTGCCAAAGGAGATGTTGGAATCATTAGCAATATCATTTCCAGAGCTATTAGAATTCATAAACATAACTATAGAAATGATCATTTATCTAATGAATTACCCTCTCTAGGAATTGATCAATCACAAGATGATGTTGAACATGGATACTCTAATGAGGATGATGATGACAGTGACTACGATCTTAATGATGTAATGAGACACTTTGGTCTTATGGCAAATCTTCGCGGCTACATGGCTGGAGGAAAGGAATGGGTTCTTGATAGTGGATGTATTGATCATATGACCGGAGATAAAGATATGTTCCGTGAGCTTGCTGAAAACGACGGCCCTCGAAAATATGTCGCCTTTGGTGATAACTCAAAGGGAAGGTGATTGGCCTCGGTAAGGTGGCCATCTCACATGATAGCTCCATACAAAATGTCATGCTCGTCGAATCTCTTGGGTACAACTTACTTTCAGTATCTAGGCTTGCTGATGTCGGTTTCAATGTCGTATTTACTGAGGTAGATTGCCAAGTGTTTCGTAGAGACAATCGTAAAATGGTCTTTACCGGAATACGTAGAGGTGATCTTTCCATTGTTGATTTCACTAAAAAGGCTCAACCTAGAACTTGCTTAATTGCTAAATCCTCTAAAGGTTGGTTATGGCATAGACGATTAGGTCATGTTGGTATGCAAAACCTTGACAAGCTTATTAAAGGTGATCATATCCTTGGAGTAAAAGATGTTATATTTGACAAGGATAGACTTTGTAGTGCTTGTCAGGCAGGGAAACAAGTTGGAGGAAGTCATCGCGCGAAGAACATCATGACCACGAGAAGACCACTCGAGCTACTTCACATGGATCTCTTTGGTCCAAATGCCTACAAGAGTCTTGGTGGTAACTCATTTGGACTAGTCATAGTTGATGATTTTTCAAGATTTACGTGGGTGTTCTTTCTTGATGAAAAATCGCAGGTCCAAAAGATCTTCAAAAACTTCGCTAGGAAGGCCCAAAATCAATTTGACGTGAAGATCAAGAAGGTTCGAAGCGACAACGGAACGGAGTTCAAGAACACAAATGTGGATACCTTTCTTGACGAAGAAGGGATTTCACATGAGTTCTCGGCTACGTACACACCTCAACAAAATGGAGTCGTTGAGAGGAAGAACCGGACTCTTATTGAGATGGCAAGAACGATGCTTGATGAGTACAAGACGCCAAAACACTTTTGGGCAGAAGCGGTTGAGACAGCTTGTCATGCTACAAATCGCTTGTATCTTCACAAGCTACTTGGCAAGACGGCATACGAGCTCCTCACCGGTAACAAACCCCAAGTTGGATAATTTCGACTATTCGGCTTAAAGTGCTACATTCTTGATAAGCATCGTCGCTCTAAATTTTCTCCTAAGTCTCATGAAGGTTTTCTACTTGGTTATGGCTCAAACTCTCACACATACCGTGTCTACAATAATTTCACCCGAAAGGTTGAAGAGATGGTGGATGTGAAGTTTGATGAATCTAACGGATCGCAAGTAGAGCAATTGCCAATTGATGTAGGAGACAAAGACCCTTCGGAAGCAATCCAAGACTTGTCTATTGGCAAGATTCGTCCAACGGAGGTGAAGGAGAGTACCTCGTCCATCCAAGTGGAAGCTTCTACCTCACGACAAGGTGAACCAAGAGTTGATACGGAAGTGTCCACAAGTGGGAAACATCAAGATGAAGAAAAATAGGAAGTGCATGAAGATGAACGCCAACCACCTCCTTCTCCACCACGACAAGAGAACGACAATGTCAACAACAAAGAAGGCCAAGAAGAAGAACAAGATGAAGAAGATGTTCAACCAAGATCCAAGCAAAAGCTTTCACGAGTTCGAGAAAGAATTGCTAAAGATCATCCCGTCGAGCAAATCTACAATGGTATCCAAACTGGGAGAATCACTTGCTCAAAAACTCGTTTAGCTAACTTTTGAGAACACTATTCATTCATCTCTCGCATTGAACCTATGAAGGTTGAAGAAGCTTTGGAAGATCCGGATTGGATAAATGCCATGCATGAAGAGCTACACAACTTTGAGAGAAATCAAGTGTGGACATTGGTTGAAAAGCCCGACAACAACCACAACATCATTGGTACCAAATGGGTGTTTCACAACAAGCAAGATGAAGATGGTCAAGTCGTCCACAACAAAGCATGCCTAGTCGCCCAAGGCTACACTCAAGTCGAAGGTATGGACTATGGTGAGACATATGCCCCCATTGCTAGACTTGTGTCCATTCGCATCTTACTTGCCTATGCTAATCATCATTATATCACCGTACCAAATGGACATTAAAAGTGCTTTTCTAAATGGTGAAATTGAGGAGGAAGTGTATGCTAAGCAACCTCCTGGATTTGTCAACCCTAAGAAACCTAATCATGTTTACAAACTTCACAAAGCTCTTTATGGTCTTAAACAAGCTCCTAGAGCATGGTATAAATGCTTGACCAAGTTCCTTATTGAAAAAGGCTTTGAATTTGGAAAAATAGATTTAACTATTTTTACTAAAAGGGTTAATGGAGAACTATTTGTATGCCAAATTTATGTCGATGATATTATATTTGGATCAACTAACCCTCATTTTAGTGAAAAGTTTGGAAAGCTAATGTCGGAGAAGTTTGAGATGTCGATGATGAGTGAACTCAAATTCTTTCTCGGTTTGCAAATCAAGAAAACTAAGGAAGGCACCTTTGTATATCAAATGAAGTACACCAAGGACTTATTCAAGAAGTTCAATATGCAAGAATGCAAAGGTATGACTACACCCATGCCTACTAGTGGACATCTTGATTTAACCAAAGATGGTGAACTGGTTGATCAAAAGGTTTATCGCTCTATGATTGGTTCATTGTTATATCTATGTGCTTCACGTCCCGATATTATGCTAAGTGTGTGCATGTGTGCATGATATCAAGCCGCTCCTAAAGAATGTCATCTTAAGGCCGTGAAAAGGATAGTGAGCTACTTAATCCATACACCAAATTTTGGCATTTGGTATCCAAAGAGGGATTCCTTTGATCTTGTTGGCTACTCCGATTCGGACTATGCCGGTGACAAGGTTGATAGAAAGTCCACTTCGGGTACTTGTCAATTTCTTGGTAGATCTCTTGTATCTTGGTCCTCCAAGAAACAAAACTCGGTATCCTTATCCACCGCCGAAGCAGAATACATTGCCGCTGGATCATGTTGTGCTCAATTACTTTGGATGACCCAAACTCTTAAAAATTATGGAATATATGTGAAACATGTTCCATTGCTATGTGACAATGAAAGTTCTATTAAAATTGCTCACAATCCTGTGCAACATTCTCGAACTAAGCATATTGAAGTTCGTCATCATTTCATTCGAGATCATGTTGCCAAAGGAGACATTAATCTTAAGCATGTTCGCACCGATAAGAAATTAGCGGATATATTTACCAAACCACTTGATGAGAAAGTGTTTTGCAGGTTAAGAGTTGAATTGAACATCATTGATGCTTCAAACTTGGAGTAGGAACTCCATTTAATACATGCAAGGCATGAGCCTATGACTAATCCTTGATATTTCTCTTATGTTGACTATCTTATGTCTTGGATATATTTGCACCTTGCATGCTATCTAACCCGTGTAGGTACTTGGATGAATCGAAATCTATGAGATTGCAACTCACTCACATCTTGAGCAATTTCTATATCACCAAGTCACTACAGAATGGTGGATGAAGATAAGGAAGCACGCAACCTTTCAAACATATCCTTTGACAAATTCTATCATGATTGTCATTTTGGAGACACAAGTGCTCTTCCTTGCAAAAACTAACCCATGTAGGTAGATGAACTCAAACTTCAAGTGATGCTCCCAACTCTTGATGAGCTAGATCAACCTTGAGCAACCCACACAAGTTCAACTACATGATCATGATCAACACCACCACCCAAGGTATGTTATTCCATCTTAGAGAAGCTTTACTCCAAGTCATGGGATAAAGCAACTCAACAAGATGTGAATACATCAAGATGCTTTAACGAAAAATGGTAACCCCATTTTGAGCTTAAACGATGAGTATGACCAAAGATCAAGTGATCTCACTTGACTCCTAAGTCAATATACTCTAACATAGGTGACTTTGTCACCGCCCAATTCTAGATGAAGTTCTCTTGTGTTCTTTTCTGCGCTCTTGCATTTGTCTCATGCATATTTGTTTCCCTCTTCATCTAGATTCTTTTTAGTTTCTTCTCTTTTATTTTCATTTCTACATTTTCTGCATTAAATTCCTTGCAAATCCTTGTGAGATCTTACTTGTCTAGTGAGCTAAGGTGACAAGTGTTTTCTCTGCGATGAACTCGGTCACACCGGGTTGTTTACTTCGGTCCAACCGAACCCTTTCGGTGCCACCGAAGTACCAAACTCGGTGCTACCGATTTCACTACAGAAAAAACATCTTGCCGCTTGTTTCTGAATTCTTTTTGATCCAGCTTCACTCAATGAATCTTGTCCTCGACCAGCATCCTACTCAAATTGCTGCTTTGTTCTGTGACTCAAGGACCAAACCCATTATGACAAAAAAAATCTAGAAGATCCCTTCTTGGAAATTGATGTCAAAGGGGGAGACAGAGATCATCACATCAAAGCTTAATCATATCTATAGGGAGAGAGAATACTCCAGGGAAGAAAGAGACCCCAGATGCTTGGTGTTCAAGAGGAGAGAAGTCACATGTCTTCAAGAGGGGAAAGACATGTTCATATTTGCTCGATTGCATTAGCTCTGTTTATTTCCTTTGAGCTCTGATTTTGTTCTGATTTTCTGTTCCCTATCTTCTCCCAATATCCCATATTAGATTCAGGGGGAGCAAGACATCTAAGGGAAGGAAATCCTTGAATTGATTGCATATCTTTACCTTTGGGGACATGTCTTTATCCAGTGTGGTACTTAGTACTCACTCTACATGTCATCCCAGTCTTGGTACTCTTGTGGTTTCTCTTGTTTGCTCTGGCCAGTAGGTGTATCTGTGTTATCTAACCTTGTTTACGCAGGTTCATCCCATCCTAAGCCGACTCAAGACCACAAGGTAAGTATATGCATCACAGTCATGTGAATGAGAATTTCTTGCTGATGTACATACTGTTTGCAAGAAGAACTCATGAGCATGAAGGTACATTTCTCATATTTTAATCATTTGCTCTGATGCATATAGCCAAGATACATGTAACACATTGCTTACTCTGTCATGTTTATGCATTCACATGCTCCTATATTCCATATTCACATGATTGCATACATGTAGGGGGAGCCTATGCAAGTTACATGTCTTTCCAAAGCTTTACTTACTACTCTCAATATCTTGATCTAAAGCTTTGATGTATGTTGTCATCAATTACCAAAAAGGGGGAGATTGAAAGCACAAGTGCTCCCTAGGTGGTTTTGGTAATTAATGTCAACATATCTCTTGTTGGACTAACATTTTTTATCTAGTATGTTTGAGATAAGTTCAACAGTGAAGTGGCATGGACTAGAGGATGTGAAACCCCTTCAAGATGCTAAGGACAAAGGATTGGCTCAAGCTCCAAGCTCAAGAATCTACATTTTCTATTTTAGTGATCCAAGATCACATTGAGTCTATAGGAAAAGCCAATACTATCAAGGAGGGATGAGGTGTTCCTTAATGAGGACCTTGCTCAAAGTGCTTAGTGATATGCTCCAAAGTCCTCAATGACTTTCTCACATCCACATATGACCTAAACCAAAATTCAAACTCGGCCCCACCGATTCTTTCTATCCGGTGCCACCTAGTTCAGATGTCATAGCCATTGCCACAAACCCTAGGCAAATCGGTCTCACCGATAGGGATCTCGGTCTCACCGAGATGGGGTTGCAATCTCTCTGTTTCCCTTCGTGAAGTTTCGGTCCCACCGAGATGAGCGATCGGTCCCACCAAGATTGCAATGTAAACTCTCTGGTTCCCTTTTGTAACATTTCGGTCTCACCGAAATGAGAGAATCAGTCCCACCGAGTTTACCTGACCAACTCTCTGATTAGCTTATTACCAAAATCGGTCCCATCGAGTTTGTGTAATCGATCTCACCGAGATTACGTTATGCCTTAACCCTAACCATATCGGTCCTACCGAGTTGCATGTCGGTCCCACCGAATACCCTAACGGTCACTAGCTTTGCTGAATCGGTCCGACCGAGTTTAACTATTCGGTCCCACCGAGATTGGCAAGTTGTGTGTAACGGTTAGATTTTGTGTGGAGGCTATATATACCCCTCCACCTCCTCTTCATTCGTGGAGAGAGCCATCAGAACGAAACTACACTTCCAACCTATATTTTCTGAGAGAGAACCACCTACACTTGTGATGAGACCAAGATATTCCATTCTTACCATATGAATCTTGATCTCTAGCCTTCCCCAAGTTGCTTTCCACTCAAATATTCTTTCCACCAAATCCAAATCCTGTGAGAGAGAGAGTTGAGTGTTGGGGATACTATCATTTGAAGCACAAGAGAAAGGAGTTCATCATCAACACACCATTTGTTACTTCTTGGAGAGTGGTGTCTCCTAGATTGGCTAGGTGTCACTTGGGAGCCTCCGACAAGATTGTGGAGTTGAACCAAGGAGTTTGTAAGGGCAAGGAGATCGCCTACTACGTGAAGATCTACCGCTAGTGAGGCAAGTCCTTCATGGGCGATGGCCATGGTGGGATAGACAAGGTTGCTTCTTCATGGACCCTTCATGGGTGGAGCCCTCCGTGGACTCGCGCAACCGTTACCCTTCGTGGGTTGAAGTATCCATCAACATGGATGTATGATAGCACCACCTATCGGAACCACGACAAAAACATCCGTGTCTCCAATTGCGTTTGAAACTTCCAAACCCTTCCCTTTACATTTTTGCAAGTTGCATGCTTTACTTTCCGCTCCTCATTTACTTGTTGCATGCTTGCCTGATATGTATTGTGTTTGTTAAACTTGTGCCAAAAATCCACTTCAACCTAAAGAATTTAAAAACTGCAACTTTAGTACTTAGTGTCTAATCACCCCCCCTCTAGACACCTCTTCTCGGTCCTTTCACAACGCCTCGCTCGGGTTCAGTTAGAGCCCAATGCCTCGCACCCACGCGCGTGCGTGTACGAGAGAAACGCGCATCGCTCGGCCCCGACCACCCAACGTAACCAGGAACACCCCGATATTTTCCTCGCCCTCGCTTCTACCATGGTTTTTTCCGTCATGGACGGCCCAAAGAAAGTCATGCAGCTGCGTCTCCGGCCCGCCCAGGACGAAAAGCCCATTTTCTGTCATGATTTTTTGTCATAGAAGTAGAACCCCACCACATCTATGATGATATCGGGTTTTGTCACAATTATCGTCATAGAACTGTCATAAGTA
Organism: Triticum urartu; assembly: GCF_003073215.2. Lineage (NCBI taxonomy): Eukaryota > Viridiplantae > Streptophyta > Magnoliopsida > Poales > Poaceae > Triticum > Triticum urartu. The sequence goes on from NC_053028.1 coordinate 115,530,043, forward strand.
TGACAGAAAAAAATTTCGTTCGGCCCAAAATGTCACAGATGTGTCTTTTTTTGTAGTGATATGGCTCCTGTTAGTTGCCGATAACTGTGTTACAAAACATGATCATCTCATACAATAAAATTTAGCATCATGTCTTGACCATATCACATCACAACATGCCCTACAAAAACAAGTTAGACGTCCCCTACTTTGTTGTTGCAAGTTTTACGTGGCTGCTACGGGCTGAGCAAGAACTGTTCTTACCTACGCATCAAAAACCACAACGCGGTATAGTGATTGCTTTTTGATCTTCAGAAAGAACCTTGTTCATTGAATCCGGCTCAACTAAAGCTGGAGAAACACACACCCACTAGCCACCTATGTGCGAAGCACGTCGGTAGAACCAGTCTCGCGTAAGCGTACGTGTAATGTTGGTTTGGGCCGCTTCATCCAACAATACCGTTGAATCAAGAATCAACTAGTGACGGCAAGCAATATGTATATACCCACGCCCACAACTCCTTTGTGTTCTACTCGTGCATATAACATCTACGCATAAACCTGGCTCGGATGCCACTGTTGGGTAACGTAGTAATTTTTTTAAAAAAATCCTACGCACACGCAAGATCATGGTGATGCATAGCAACGAGAGGGAAGAGTGTTGTCCACGTACCCTCATAGACCGTAAGCAGAAGCGTTATGACAACGTGGTTGATGTAGTTGTACGTCTTCACGATCGATCAATCCTAGCACCGAAGGTACGACACCTCTGTGATCTGCACACATTCGGCTCGGTGACGTCCCACGAACTCACGATCCAGCAGAGTGTCGAGGGAGAGCTTCGTCAGCACGACAGCGTGATGACGGTGATGATGATGCTACCGGAACAGGGATTCTCCTAAGCACCGCTACGATATGACCGAGGTGGATTATGGCGGAGGGGGCACCGCATACGGCTAAGAGATCAATGATCAACTTGTGTGTCTATGGGGTGCCCCCTCCCCCGTATATAAAGGAGTAGAGGAGGGGGAGGGCCGACCCTCTACTATGGCGTGCCCTAGGGAGTCCTTCTCCCACCGGGAGTAGGATTCCCCCTTTTCCAAGTAGGAGTAGGAGAGAAGGAAGGGAAGGAGAGGCCGCCCCTCCCCCCTAGTCCAATTCGGACTAGGCCTTGGGGCGTGCGCGGCCTGCCCTAGGCAGCCCCTCTCTCTTTCCCCTAAAGCCCAATAAGTCCCATATACTCCCAGGGGGGTTCCGGTAACCTCCCGGTACTCCGAAAAATGCCCGAACTCATCCGGAACCATTCCGATGTCCAAACATAGGCTTCCAATATATCGATCTTTATGTCTCGACCATTTCGAGACTCCTCATCATGTCTGTGATCAAATCCTGGACTCCGAACTATCTTCGGTTCATCAAAACACATAAACTCATAATATCGATCGTCACCGAACGTTAAGCGTCTGGACCCTACGGGTTCGAGAACTATGTAGACATGACAGAGACGATCATCGTGCTAAGCTAACGGATGGGTCAAGTCAATCACATCATTCTCTAATGATGTGATCCCGTTAATCAAATGAAAACTCATGTCTATGGTTAGGAAACATAACCATCATTGATTCAACGAGCTAGTCAAGTAGAGCCAAACTAGTGACACTCTGTTTGTCTATGTATTCACACATGTACTAAGTTTCCGGTTAATACATTTGTAGCATGAATAATAAACATTTATCATGATATAAGGAAATATAAATAACAACTTTATTATTGCCTCTAGGGCATATTTCCTACAATTGCCATTGCCAAGGAGCCCAGGTTTCACAAGAGAACCAAGAAAATCAAGCGCCACTTCAACTCTATTCATAATTATTTTAAGGATGGAGACACAGAACTTTGCAAAGTACATACGGATCTGAATGTGGCAGACCCGTTGACTAAACATGTTCCACAGGCAAAACATGATTAACACCAAGACTCCATGGGTGTTAGATTCATAACTATATGAACTAGATTATTGACTCGAGTGCAAGTGGGAGACTGTTGGAAATATGCCCTAGAGACAATAATAAATTGGTTATTATCATATTTCCTTGTTCAAGATAAAGGTTTATTATTCATGCTAGAATTTTCTTGACCGGAAACTTAAATACATGTGTGAATACATAAGCAAATAATATGCCCCTAGTGAGCCTCTACTAGACTAGCTCGTTGATCAAAGATGGTTAAGGTTTCCTAAAGATAGACATGTAATGATGTGATGGACAAGACCCAACCGTAAGTTTAGCATTCGATCATATCACTTGAGTTTATTGCTATAGCTTTCTTCATGTCAAATATCTATTCCTAAGACCATGAGATCATGCAACTCTCGGACACCAGAGGAATACCTTGTGTGCTATCAAACGTCACTTTGTAGATGGATGATTGTAAAGATGGTCTACAGGTATCTCCAAAGGTGGCTATTGGGTTGCACGGATCGAGACTGGAATTTGTCGCTCCGTGTGACGGAGAGATATCTCTGAGCCCTCTCGGTAATACAACATCGTAAAGAGATTGCAAGCAATGTGGCTAATGAGTTATTCACGAGATCTTGTATTACAGAATGAGTAAAGAGACTTATCGGTAACGAGATTGAACTAATTATGGAGATACCAAGGATCGAATCTCGGGCAAGTAACATATCGCCGGACAAAGGGAATTGCATACGGGATTAATCGAATCCTTGACATCATTATGCAACTGATAAAAAATCTTCGTGGAATATGTTGGAACCAATATGGGCATCCAGGTTCCGCTATTGGTTATTGACCGGAGAGGTGTCTCGGTCATGTCTACATGATTCTCGAACCCGTAGGTCCGCACACTTAACGTTCAGTGACACTAGAGTAATATTGGGATCTGTATGTTGGTAACCAAATGTTGTTCGGAGTCTCGGATGGGATCGGGGATGTCACGAGGAGCTCCGGAATGGTCTGGAGGTAAAGATTTATATATAGAAAGTTGTTTTTAGGGTTTCAGAAAAAGTTTTATTTTTTTTGATATTGTACCGGGAAGCTTCCAGAATCTTCGTAAGGAGTCCGAAAGTCCACCAAGGGTTCCACCATGTCCCAAGGGTTAGCATGGGCTGAGGGGAGGCACCTTGGCCTTATTGGGCCAGACGCAGATTCCCCTCAAGGCCCATGTGGCTTGGGAGAGGTGGAAAGTCCACCTGTGTATGGTAAAGGAGGGAATTGGACTAGGAGTCCAACTCCTCCCCCTTGGTGCGCCCCTAGGGATTGGAGGGATGGCCACCACGCCCCTCCACTTATATATAGAGGAGATGGGGTGCCCCAAGAGTACACACACGCCTTTGACCCCCTCTCTCTCCCGTTACTTTGTAACTCCTTTGTCTTCGTTGTTTCAGCAGCGCTCAGCGTAGACCTTCCAGAATCACTCCACCACCATCACCTTCACGTCATCGTGCTACCAACGATCCCATCTAATTCTCCTCCCTTGCTTGCTGCATCAAGGAGAAGGAGACTTCATCGAGCCGTACGTGTGCTGAACGCAGAGGTGTCGTCTATTCGATTCTTCCTCGGTTTGGATCATGATTGGATCATGACGAGTACGGCTACATTAACCGCGTGATATACACTTCCGCTTAACGGTCTGCGAGGGTACGTAGACACACTCTCTCCTCTCATTTTTATGTTGCTCCTATATAGATCTTGGGTGTTCGTAGGAATTTTTTTGATTTTCATGCAATGTTCCCCAACACCTCCCTCTCCCCTCCAACCTATAGATACTAGAGGAATTGGCACCTTTTCAACACACAAGTTTTGGAGCCTCCTCTAGTTCTAGTTCTAGTTGGTCCTATTTCATCAATTAGATCTATGCCTAGATCCTCCAATCCTCATAATTAGAATCCCAGTGTGGTTCTAACCTCCTCCCTCTAATTCCCCGCTAATGATTAGTTCTGGATGGCGAAGCGTTGCCGGATCGCGAAGACCGTATGCATGCGACTCGTAGAGAAGCTGTGCTTTCTATCTTACATTCAAGGGACTGTTTGCCGGCAGTTCGCGGGATAGTTCATCTACGGTTTGAGGGACTCCAAGTATAATCTACACCGACTCATCTTCTTCCGCTTCAACTCGGAGTCCGTAACAATCTGATCTAAACCATTTATTACATCTTCGTAGTGTTCCTGGGTGATTATAGGGCGATTTTTTTGTTTTCTACTGTGTTTCCCAACACACAGGGAATATGCTTAGAAGGAAAATTATGCATTTGGAAAGTTATGACTGTGCTTTATGCAATGAAGGCAAAGAAGAAACCCTGATGCACTTGTTTTGGGACTGCTCATTTGCTCAAGAATGCTAGGCTCTCATTATTACTAACATACAAAGAGGAATTTATCCATTTGATGAAATTTTGCTTGGATGTCAAAAACTTCCAATGTCTGTAGCACTATCATCATCATTGTGAGATGGTGGAATATTTGGACACAAAGAAATGAAAGATTTTAGAAGAGAAGCCCCAAGTCTTAATACCTATAAGTACAAGCTCAAGTAAGACTGGAGCTACTGGAGCATAGGTCCAAAATCAAGAATACAACATTTTTAAAGGAATGGATGGATTCAAATCTTTGATGCTGACCAAAGAAGCATAATCTTTCATCTTTCTCATGCTACCTGATGGCTCGTGTCCGCATCAGTAGTTTCCCCGAAGAGGAAGGGATGATGCAGCATAGCTACGGTAGGTATTTCCCTCAGTGATGAAACCAAGGTTATCGAACTAGTAGGAGAACCAAGAAACACTATGTAAACGGTACCTACACACAAAGAACAAATACTTGCAACCCGACACGTAAGAGGGATTGTCAATCCCTCTCGGGTAAAAGATAGATTGGTTTGTAGTAGATTGGATAAATAGATCTCGCGGAAACGCGAAATAAAATAAATAACAAAAAAATTGCAGCAAGGTATTTTTGGGTTTTTGAAATAATAGATCTGAAAGAAAAAGCAAATAAAAATAGATCTCAAAGCAAATATGATAAAGAATAGATCCGGGGGCCATAGATTTCACTAGCGGCTTCTCTCGAGAAAAATAGCATACGGCGGGTGAATAAATTACTGTTGGGCAATTGATAGAACTTCAAATAATTATGACAATATCCAGGCAATGATCATTATATAGACATTACGTGCAAGATTAGTAGACCGACTCCTGCCTGCATCTACTACTGTTACTCCACACATCGACCGCTATCCAGCATGCATCTAGTGTATTAAGTTCATGGAAAAACAGAGTAATGCAATAAGAACGATGACATGATGTAGACAAGATCTATTCATGTAGGAATAGACCCCATCTTGTTATCCTTAATGGCAACGATCAATACATGTCTTGCTGCCCCTTCTATCACTGGGAAAGAACACCGCACGACCAAACCCATCACAAAGCACCTCTTCCCATGGCAAGAAAAACCGATCTAGTCGGCCTAACTAAACCAAAGATTCAAAAGGAAATACGAGGCTATAATTAATCATGTATATAAGAGATCAAAACTCAAATAACTTTCATGGATAAAATAGATCTGATCATAAACTCAAAGTTCATCGGATCCCAACAAACACACGGCAAAAAGAGTTACATAAAATAGATCTCCAAGAGACCATTGTATTGAGAATCAAAAGAAAGAGAGGAAGTCATCTAGCTACTAACTATGGACCCGTAGGTCTACAATGAACTACTCACGCATCATCAGTGAGGCACAATAAGGATGATGAACCCCTCCGTGATGGTGTCTAGATTGGATCTTGTGGTTCTGGAACTTGCGGCGGCTGGAATTGTTTTTCGTCGATTCCCCTAGGGTTTTTGGATTTTCAGGGTATTTATAGAGCAAAGAGGCGGTACAGGAGGCGGCCGAGGTGGGCACAACCCACCAGGGAGCGCCTGGCCCCCAGGCGCGCCCAGGTGGGTTGTGCTCCCCTCGGAGCCCCCTATGGTACTTCCTTGGCCCATCATGTGTCCTTTAGTCCAGAAAAAATCTTCAAAAAGTTTTGTTGCGTTAGGACTCCGTTTGGTATTGATTTTCTGCGAAGTAAAAAACATGCAAAAACAACAACTGACACTGGGCACTATGTCAATAGGCTAGTCCCAAAAAATGATATAGAGTTGCTATAAAATGATTGTAAAACATCCAAGAACAATAATATGACAACATGGAACAATAAAAAAAATTATAGATACGTTGGAGACATATCACTACCTAGAACAGAGATTGGGTAGATTTTTTCCACCTTCCTTCCATTTATTTTCTTGTCTGTATATACTTACGTTTTACTCTTAGTGCTAGATACATTCGTTTGAGCGTCAACTAATTCCGGATGAAGGAAGTATAATATATGGGAAATACCATGGAACAATCGTTCTATGGTTTTGCAGTTCAAAAAAAAGTTGGGCTGAGTGGGACTCGCGACACACGAAAATGATCAAAATTCGCTCGGCGGGATGACCATCATATCAAAGCCGTTCAATAGAGCAATCGAACAATTGAGAACATTAAGTTACTATAATAGCTCGTAGGAAGCTCATTTATACTGTTTTTAATACAACATCCAAGAGAACACACACACATAGGTCTTTGATATGTCTCCAACGTATCTATATTTTTTTTATTGTTTCATGCTATTATATTATCAATCTTGGATGCTTTATGTGCATTTATATGTTATTTTATATCAAAATTTGTGACTAATCTATTAACCTAGTGCCCAGTGCAAGTTCCTTTTTTTGCTTGTTTTTAACTTTAAAAAAAATGATACCAAATGTAGTCCAAACACGATAAAACTTTAAGGTGATTTTTTCTTAACCGGAAGGGACCCTAGAAGGTTTGGAAGGAGGCCAGAAGACCTACGAGAGAGCCACGAGCTCACAGGGCACACCCAAGGGGGTAGGCGCGCCCCTTAAGCTCATGGGCCCACACAGCTCCATTGACCTAATTCCACTTCTATACACTACTAGGGAAAAACCTAGTAGTAGCGCGGGTGCCCACACTACTACTACGGCGCTACAGCTAACTTGTAGTAGTAGTAGTAGTGCGGGTGCACCCGCTCTACTACTACGTCTGTTAGTTGTAGCGTGGGTGCTACCCGCGCTACTACTATTAATTTCAAAAACAAAAAAATTATCGATCCCATGCGTGCTGTCAATGGCAGCAATGGTTGGATCCAGCGCCGACAGAGGTCACCGGAGGTGCAGAAGGGCAGAGGTAGAAGAGATCCAACGACGACTGCAGTAGAGGGACCGGATCCATGGCCGAGCAAGGCGGCGGCATGGGGCTCCTCTTCGCGGCCAAGGTAGCGAGCTCCTGGTCGTCCATGGCGACGACCTGCACGGGCAAGGACGTGGGAGGGTGAGTCAAACCAGAGGGAGAGATAAAAAAATAAAAACAAGGGAGAGAGGAAGGAGATGGAGGTAGCACCGGGGTTGGTCGCCGGTGGTGAGGTGCTCCGTCGTGGTGGCATAAAGGCGAGGGGGAAGACGGGCGAGCTCCTGGACGCCGGCGACGCGAGGAGGTGAACTCGTTGGGTGCCATGGAGGAGGAGGGTGCTTGGGCAAGAGCACCGTGGGAGAGCCTATGGAGAGAGGGGGAGAGTGAGGGAGAGAGGAGGGATTCAGCCAAGGATATGGGGACTTCACCTACCTTGTACTTAGTAGTAGTGAGGGGTATAAACCCGCGCTACTAGTATCAACTTAGTGGTAGCGCATGATATATACTATTATGGCATGTCCCGGGGAGGGGCAAGGTAGAGGCCACTTAGTACTAGCGAGGGTTATAAACCCGCGCTACTACTATCAACTTAGTAGTAGCGGGGGGCATAAACCCGCGATACTAGTAAGTAGCAGTAGCGAGGGGTATAAACCCGCGCTACTAGTAAGCGTCTACCTATAAACTTTTCCCTAGTAGTGATAAATTCTCAAATATTCCCAAACCAACAGAGCGCCACCTGAAATAATTTTTCTGCCACCGCAAGTCTATGTTTTTTTCACGATCCCATCTAGAGGCCTTTTTTCGATACTCTGCTGGAGGGGGAATCGATCATGGAGGATTTCTAAATCAACCTTGCTGCCCTTCTGATGATGTGTGAGTAGTTTATCACAGACCTACGGGTCAATAGCTAGTAGATAGATGACTTCTTCTCTCTCTTTGATCTTTAATACCATGTTCTCTTCGATCTTCTTGGAATTCTATCCGATGTAATATTTTTGTGGTGTATTTGTTGGGATCTGATGAATTGTCGATTTATGATCAAATTATTCACTGAAAGTAATTGAGTTTTTTCTAAATTTTATTATGTATAATTATTATAGCTTTGTATTTCTCTATGATCTATCCGTTTGATTTGGCCAAACTATATTGATTTATCTTCAGTGGGAGAGATGCTTCGTAATGGGTTCAATCTTGCGGTGTCCTCACCCAGTGACAGAAGAGGCAGTGAGACACGTATTTGTATTCTTGTCATTAAGGGTAAAACGGCGAGGGTTTAATCATATTGCTTGAGTTTACTTTGTCTACTTCATGTCATCATACTTCATGCATTACTCTATTTGCCATGAACTTAATACCTAGAGAGGCAAGCATAGAAACGCCCTCGAAGTGGATTAATAGTAGTAGATGTAGAATCGTTTTGCTCTATTTGTCATGGACATTATGCCTATATATGTGATCATTTTCATGAATAACATCATAACTATGCGATTTTCTATCAATTCACTAATAGTAATTTGTTTACCCACCGTATGTTATGTGTTCAAGGGAGAAGCCTCTCGTGAAAACTATGGCGCCCGGGTCTACTTTAATCATATTATAAAAACCAAAAATATTTTGCTGTAATTTATTTACTTATATTTTGTTTTGCAATTTAAATCTCCCTATACAAGATTAATCCTTACAGGTAAGGAGCTCAAGGGGATTGACAACCCTTTTGCCCGTGTTGGGTGCAAGTATTTATTTTTGTGTGTGTAGGTGATGTTTACTGGGGTTTGTGTGATTCTACTATTGATTGGATAGCCTTGGTTCTCACCGAAGGAAATAATTATCTCTACTGTTATGTTTCGCCCTTCCTCTTCGAAGAAAATACAGCTCATAAGTAACAACTTTGCAAGGCAATATACGCAAAAAAGGAGGCCTTGCATGGTAACTAGTGCAGCAAGAATCGATAAACCCATGGCATCACTTCCACAAAGAAAAAGAAAAATCATGACCAGTCATCCGTAGAATTAATACCAAAGTATATGGAATTGAAGCTAACAGCTACTCCCTCCATTTCTTAATGTGAAACTCTTTTAACATCACATTAGTGTCAAAAAAAGGTCGTAGGAAGGAGTAGTTTGGAGACAAATTCTTTGCCGGCCATGTATCAAAGTCAGGGCAAGTCTACATCAAAGATGTAAACAAAACTATCGGTGTACTGTTTACTGTATGGATTGTATATATGAAACTGTGAGATGCATTAGTTGTTCTCTAGCCTCCGGTCACCATTAATCGAGGTCGACCTTCGCCATCGGTCTCTCTCGCCGCGGCCGGCGGAGTAGCTTACATGCAAAACGACTCGGAACATGCGTCTGCCACGTACGACTTCCGTGAAGCCCAAGCAGTTGACACTGCAGTTTCGCGTCTGCTATTAATGCAGCAAGGATCTTTGTCTATTCTTGCCGCGGTTGTCGTTACTTCTTGCTCCTTGTCTCTGCTTCACTTCCGCCAGCAAACATTCTACTGCTTGACAGTTGACACTGACAGCCGAACCTTCGTGGAAACTCACATGCCTGCCTGTGCCTGGACTCACTAGCTAGCGTGGTGTGCAGGCAGCTTCGGTCGCGAGTTATTGACTCAAATGCACGTACAATATAGCGAGTAATGTTATGTTAATGTAGGATTATGTTTTTGACTGAGGAATTTGATTTCTGATCTTGATGTAGTTCGGGGCGCGTCCAACCCTTTGGACCTCTTCGCACAAGCCAAGGAACCAAAGCGAAAATCCAAGCACATACAAAGGCGTTTTAGACTGATACGAGATTCCATAAAAATTGGTGATATAAACATATGCAAATGTTGTTGATCGGTTTACGAAAGCCTCCCCCACGGAGGAAGCTTCGTCTATGCTTGACAAAGTGGTCGTCATTATTTTTTCTCCTTGTCTATGCTTGACTTACGCTAGCAAACATTCTACGTGACAGTTGACAATAACACCAGAAGCTTCGTCGAAAGTCCCATGCCTGCCTCTGCCCGACTCCCTCGCGTCGCGCATAGGCAGCTTTGGTCGCAAGTTCTTGACCGAAATGCACATATAGCTTGAATATAGCACTGTTATGTTAATGCAGTAACCAATTAACTTCCTTGAACATTGCTGCGGTGACATGCTTGTATTCGATGGATTTATCAGTCATGAGTTCTTTGAGAATGTACTGAATCCAGCATAGTACTAGTAGCCAAAGATTCCAAGTCGTCCTGCGTGTGGGCGTTTTTTTTGGCTAGCTGGCCGAAGATTCGAAGTCGCCATGGAGTATCTAAAAGGTTAATACACTGGTTGACGCGACAACTTAAGCTTCGTTTGACCTGATCATCTTTTTCTATCTACTGCTCCTACCGATGGAGGAAGCACGGGTTCCCTTTACTTCTGGCTTAAGGTACCACTTAAAGAAAGCTAATCTTAAAAATGATGTTTCTTTATCAAATATAAACTTGAATTCTTTGATTAACACACACACACACACACACATATATATATATAGAGAGAAAGAGAGAGAGACTTTCGTTGCATTGTCCAGAGATGTTGCCTGCATTACTATCGGCTTGGTAGCCGGCGGAGGATGAGGATTGGCCAGGAAATTTCGCCACCGGCCACCCTTGCCACTGTTCCACGTCGCTCCCCACGCGGTACATACATATCAACATACGTAATACGGCGGACAGTATATATAAATGGTGTACGTACATTTGTACCGTATCGACGGAGAGTAAACTACGCCGAATCAGTAGTGAGAATGCCACCGCGCGCGCGCATGGAGTGGCCGGCAGCAAGGCTCGTGCTCGTCCTCGTCACTTTGCTCACGCCCTGGAGCAGCGCCATCGCCGTTGCATCACCGCCGGTAGTGGCCTCGGTGGCGCCGGTGCGGGTGGGCGTGGTGCTGGACCTGACGAGTCACGTGGGGAGGGAGAGGCGCGCCTGCATTTCCACGGCCCTGGACGACTTCGACGCCGCTCACCCCAGCTCAGACGGCGCGCGGGTCGAGCTGCTCGTACGGGACTCGCGCGGGGATCTCGCCATGGCAGCACATGCTGGTACATTATACTAGTAGTAATATCAAAGATAAATATCCCTGGTGCCTTCATTTCAAGATACTAGATAGACCATCATAACCCATGCTTTGCCGCGGGAATAAGATACGATATATTTTAATAAAATTTAATTGCATGAACATGGATATTTTGACTAACAGTAGTTTGGACACGGTGTTTCTTAGCTGTAGCACCTATGAAGAGTAAAATCCAAAAAAAAAAGAACATTGACAAATGTTTTGAGTGCTTGAAAATTTTCATCATGAAATGACATTCGTGTAAAGTCATGAAAAAAGCAAAACCAACAGTCAGCACGAATTTCATTCAGTCATTCTATGGTAGGACTTTATAAGCATTCAAAACATTTGTCAAAGTTTGCCATAGAAAAAAAAAAACATAATGGTTTTCAATCTTTTCCGGATTTTACTGTCACGCGACCTCATCTCAGCTCAAAAACAGAAGAGGACTTTTAAAATAGTATTGCCTATCTTTAACCACATTACATACGCCCTTAGTTACGAGGGGAGTTGGAAAAAGCTGTGGGATAAGAAAACTGGATATGAAGGGCGTACGCATGCATGCATGCAATTAGTCATGTGCTCTAAAATAAGTTAGCGAGGGCTAGCTTTTTTAGGGGTAAAGGACTAGCTATTTAGGTAGAGAAATACATTCATTCAGTAAGTGAGTTCTTTTTTTAGAACTTTTTAGAAAGTTTTTCATTTTGTTTTTTTGGTTTCGTAAACATTTAAATTGATCGGGTCAGCCCGATGCAACGATGGCCCACACATCCAACCAGAGCCCAGGGCCGAAAACATCCGCTCACTTAGCCAGCAGAAGCATCGCGGTCTCCTACCCCTCTAAAAAAAAGTAGTCTCGGTCTCCTCGAGAAGCAACGCGCTCCGTCCAGCCGCCATAACCACCATCACCACCGGCGTCCTCACCAGGCCATCGCCTCAATATTCTGACGTGCCCAGTGGCGGAGCTAGATGCAGACTACGCCTAGGGCTGTGCTATGTTGAGTAATGAACTTCTATGATTTTCTATGCTTTGCATGAAGAAATTACAAAGAAAGTTGTTTCTAGGCCTGGGGCTATAACCCTAGCTGCCCCAGGCCTGTCTCCGCCACTGGACGTGCCGCCCCCGCCCCCGCCAGGATCTGAGATGCCGAGCGCTTCCTTCGCCCGCCGCCCTACACCACTGGCTATGGGTGATGACCGTTGGCCGCACCACCGTTGCCCCTCTCTAACCTGGGTTGACCAACCCAACAACCTGCCATGACCTCCATCTTCGCTGCAGCTACAGCCAATAGCCTTCTTTGCTCTGGCCCACAAGGTACATATCTGTAGGGTCGAAATTTCTTTCAAGTTGTGCAAATCAAAGTTATGCAGATGCACGACGCGCCTTAGAGCAAGTACAATAGAGCCGAGTCAGCGGACTATAAGGAATAAACTAGTATATTTTTGCTTAGTTGGAGGAAAAAAAGGAGAGAGAAGGTAAGCGGGTTCTTCGCGAAGAGCCAGCTCTAGCACATGCTCCTAGTCACTTTATGAGAATAAAAGGTGGGCCACATAATAAAAAAGTAGTACACTCTTTTGATTTACTATTGTATATGTTGGCTATAAGATGGCTTGTAAATGACATGGCACTAGCTTATAGTCAGCAGCTGGCTATACTATTAATCATGCTCTTACTCCTCACTCTGATGATGCCGATGCAAATCAATGAATAATAGTAAAACAGTAGGCTCATTTTCTTGCCTAATTGTTCCAAGATTATGCCATTTGCTCGGCTAATTCTGTGTTGCGTATATGTTTTGCAGCCGATGACCTGCTCAAGAATGGGCAAGTGCAAGCCATCATATGGGGCCCTGAGGAACTGACCAAAGCGGATCGTGCTGCACACCTGCGCCGCCACCGCAACCACATTCCGGTTATCTCCTTCTCTAGCATTATTTCCCCAGCATCGTGTGCCTTCTGGCTGGAAGATCTAACAGCTCCTGGAAGCTATGCCAAGTTTGGCTTTACACATGGAAGTGACAACATAACCTTTCCTAATCCAGAAACCGGTAGAACATACAGAAGAAAACTAGATACACGAAACTCAAGGAAGAGTTGCAGAAGCAAGGCAGGGCTGAATATAGCCGTGCCGCTAAAACTAGGTTTTCAAGTTTTTGTAAATGTTACTTATCCTTATTCCGAGAAACAAAATGTCACTGGCTACAGCATTGATATCTTCGAGGCTGCTATGATGAATTTACATCCTCTCCCGTGCTATGAATATTTGGTCTTCAATGGTACTTATGATGAGCTAGTAGGCAACGTGTCTTTGGGGGTAAGGCTTACTCCAACCCACTTGCATAATTTTTTTACGCATATTGATTTATTAACATTATAATTTCTTGTACCTAAATACCTTTTAATCTCTGCTAAATTTCTGGTGGATAAACAGGTCTATGATGGTGCAGTAGGCGATGTGACCATAACGGCTGAACGAGTCACCACCACCGACTTTACAATGCCATACACACAGTCTGGTGTGTCTATGCTTGTGCTTGCCGAGGATGAACCGGATACAATCCGCTGGACATTTGTAAAGCCACTAACTCGGAAGCTCTGGTTGGCAACCGTGGTCTTTTTCTTCTATTACTGGCTTTGTCGTGTGGATGATTGAACTACCTAGAAATCAGGAGTACCAAGGATCAAGTTTGAGACAGTGTAGCACCGCCCTCTACTTTGTTTTCTCCACTTTGACATTTTCTCATGGTCAGCACTTCAAGTTTAAACTTCTTGACAATATTTGTGAGATTATGATAAGTGTTTTGATGTAGTAACACAGTTATAAGATTACAATCTCTTGGTTATCTCATGCACAGGTCATACTATTAAAAGCCCCTTGTCAAAAATTGTTGTGGTGATATGGTGCTTTGTAGTGCTGATTCTTGTCCAGAGCTACACAGCAAGCCTGTCATCCATTTTGACTGCAAAGAGACTCCGTCCTTGGATGACAGATTTTGACCAACTCCGGCACAGTGGTGACTTTGTAGGATACCAAGATGATTCATTTGTGCGGTCGTTCTTGATGAATCATAACATCAGTGAAAGCAGGTTAAGGAACTACACCACGAAAGAAGAATATGCTGATGCTTTGTGGAAGGGGTCCAATAATGGAGGGGTGTCAGCTATCGTCGATGAGATCCCCTATTTGACTTCTTTCCTCTCAGACCGTCGGTATGGAAATGATTTTAGGATGCTCGGGTGCATTTACAAGACTCCTGGATTTGGTTTTGTAAGCTACTCAACCTAATGCCTTCGTATATTCCTAATTTGTTCTTTGTAGTGCAGCCTGGACAAAAAAATGAGTTGCTGACTTAGTGTTCTTATCTTCAGGCATTTAATCTAGGTTCTCCGCTAGTTCATAATCTTTCGACTGCCATCCTGAACCTAGCAGGAGGGGATGAGGGATCACGAATCGAAGTGAAATGGTTTGGCACAAATTCATCGCCGATACATGCTGGCACAATCCCAGACACTGATTCCGCGCCTCTCACTTTAGAAAGTTTCTCTGGTCTCTTCGTCATCACGGGATCCATTTCAACTCTCATGTTGCTGATAAGCATTATGAGGTTTATTTATGCCAAATGCATTGAGTTGAGAAGGGCTGATGTGGAAAGTGTCAGCTACAGTGGCACCGACGATGAGTCTCGTCTGTTGCAGAATGGCATAGGTGGCAACCCTAGCCCTGATCAACAACCATTACATGAAGCTGGCAATAATCATTCCGGGGGTGTCCATATGAGTGGCGAAAATGCTGGGGACACAGAGCCTAATCCAGTGCAGCAGAATGGCATGCATGGTGGCTCTGTCCCTGCAGGACACACTCAGATTGAGATGTGCGATGTCTAAGGTAAAGGAAAGCGCCAGATGCTCATTAGTACTTCTCTCGTCATTTAAGTGATGCTGCATTCCATACCTATATAGGACAAGTTTTTTTCTCTCTTCCACACTCTCTTGGAAAGAAGAGGTAGATGCTCTGTGTGCATATTCTCTTTAGATCGGTACTTATGTTTTCAAAGTAGTACCGATGTACTATAAGTTCTGTAATTTCATTTGTACATAGATGGTGATGAGACAGGTATATTCCTCAACATTTGTAAATAACAATATAATGGTACTATTTGCATTTTACAACCCTGGATCTTTGAAATTGGAGAAGTTCATGCTTTCTAGAATGTCGCCTATAATCCGAATGGAGGCAGTGTCACATATGTAGTGTATGCCCTTAAATGTGTGATTCAGCCTACTAGGAGAATGCTAAGAATGAGCCTGGTCAAGTGCAAGCAGAATGCCGTGCATTGTGGCTCTGTGCCCGCAGAGTACATGTATATTGACATGGCCACTGCCTGAGATGAATCTGCTAGGGAGCAGGGATGCTCTGTTGCCATTAAAGTGAAGCTGCATTTCACATCTTGAATTGGATATATTCAGTGAGTGATGTGCACATTTGTCTGTTCAGATTCACATTATTTATGTTGTCTTCTCGAAGCAACGATGTACTGGTTCTCCAGCTCCTTTATAGACAGTATTTTTTTTGGCGTGTCCTTTATAGACAGTTGATGGTTGAGGCAAAACCATAATCTCCAACATACATGGTCTTGGTGAAGAAAATCTCAACTTTCAGATGAGCTTATCAGTACCGAATTTGTTGAGAGAATTTTTTTTAAAGATGCTGCTTTCATTTAACCAATGATAGTTGTTTTTCTTTGATATATCGATAATAGTCAAAGTTAGAGAAGTATGCGCGCGCCTGGAGAACACTAAGTTTGGTTCTTCATTAGCCACTTGGCTGATCTGGGAACGGATGTCTGTACCTTGAAATAACTAGCACCAATGCATTACCATGAGTCCGTGATGTGACATTAACAGTTGCAGTGAGATGGGGAGAGTATGTCAATTCCACGTCAATGCTCCAATTTAATTATTTTGCATCTGCTAGATTTCCTGACGAACTCGGACCTTCATGGGTATCCCTGACGAACTCGGACCTTCATGGGTATCTTTCAGCGGAAATATTTGTTCAACTTCATCTCCCGAGCAATAGCGGGACCAATCTTGGCGCCTTATTTGTCCAGGTAAAGTTATGCTTGTTTAGGCCTTTCGTTCTTATACCAAGTTACCAGAATATTGTAAATGGAGCAGTCCACAAATAGCCTATTTCAACAGAAAGAATTGGCTAGCCAGGTTTCCGTCAAGACCTTTCTCGCTAACGATTGACCAATATTGAGAAAATGGAATGCGGTCGTTACAGATCAAATATGGTATAGCTCAAGCGGCTCATTGGCTTGAATTTTGGTTAGGCTTACAATGCCGATGACTACATACATGTTGCTGCCGAAGTCTTTCGCGTCAAGTTCTTCATCTGGTTGGCCTTGCTTGGACGATGCTGGACGGCCGACCGCCTCGCGTGACATGACCTGCCCCACGAGCCTACATGTCTACTCTGTGATCAGGAGCCCGAGACAATGCAGCATCTTCTCACGAGCTGCTCCTTCTCCCGCCAGGTGTGGCATGAAGTGCTCTCCTCCACCGCCACTATCCCGGACCAAGACGAAGAGTTCATCACCTGGCTGACCTCGGCCATCGCCGCCACGCCACACAGCCTACAACACGGGCTCGCCTCCATTGCCATCCTCACGGCATGGTGGCTATGGAAACACCGCAATGGCTGTGTCTTCAACGGCGACCACCCCTCCGTGCGTCGAGCCGTCAACGACATCCGGGAGGAAGCGAGACTTTGGGCATGCGCGGGCGCCACAGGACTGGCGCTCATCATGCCAGAGACGTAGTCTAGGGCCGCTGTGGCAGGCGCACCCACTCCCTCCCGTGTGCCATGGTTGTCGTCGCATGCCATCCTTGCGCTCATGCTCGACAGACCCCCCCCCCCCCCCCCCCACCTTCATCATTCATGTAATCCTTCCTACTTTCTACCTATCAATGAAACGATAGCCTTTTGCGTATTCGTGAAAAAAAAGCATGCTAGGCGTCAAGGGTCGCTGGATAATGTCCAAGGGGCGTGCCATGCTGGTGTTATGCTAAGTTTCTAGTTTCATTTAATAATTTCCTCTTGCTAGGATTGTTTATCAATTTGGTGTTGTGTTGCTAGTTTCAGAGCTAGGCGTAATAGAAGAGCTAAGGGCATGTTTGGTGTCCTGCATGCAGCTCATGCAGGCTCTAGTGAGTCAAGATTTGCTTATCCCAAACAATAAGTGATGCAGTGTCCTTATCTTTCATGCCATATTTTTCTCAAAAGAAATGCCTTGAGTATTTATTGACTTGATCCACTATATATCGAGTATCCTTCTAAAATTAAACTGATAATAACCATAAAACTGTCAGAATATGTATACGCCACCTATGGGTTGCTGATTAGTCCTTGTCTAATCCAGATTGAGTAGATGTAGTTATTTGTTGATTTTCTTTTGAGAGTACCGATTACAACACACTCACACAACGTCTGCTCAAGAATGGGTAGAAGATGCAAAGCCTCAAGATTAACGAAGTCACGACAAACGTCTTACTATAGATGGAAACATCGCCTTCCACTCAAAGAATAAGCCGTAATAATGAGATACCAAAGCGTCAAACCTTGAAATTTGATTCCTACTGAGACTTGACCAAGAGATCTACATGTATTCGTGAGATCGCTCCAACTCAAGATATATATATAGTAAGGTAGAATCGCATCATATATATTCTGGAGAGACGTTGACTTATATATGCATGTATTACACAATGAAAAAATAGCGTGCCAAAATAATGTGGCTTTAAAATATACTCCCTCGGTAAAAAATATATATGAGTGTTCAGATCACTAAAGCAGTGATCTAAAAGCTCTTATATTTCTTTACTGAGAGAGTACTATTAGGATGCTATATCGCTCTATAGCGTGATATTAACGAGACATTGTATACTGATTTATTTAGTGAAGCATTGTTCAGAACATTATAGCATGCTATTTTTTTGTCAATCATATTACATAACCAAAGGGCGGTGGAAGATGCTGCACGAAATTTCGCCGTTCCTCGCTGGTTCACGCCGTTCCTCGCTGTGCCGTATATATGTTATGTATCAGGTACACCAACCTACAGAGTGACACTAAATAGTAAATACACGTGCCAAACTGAAGATTCGGCTGTATGGAGTGGTCAGCGAGGCGCTTGCTCGCCGTCGCTGCGTCTGCAGGCATCCTCTCTATGCTCATGCTCCGGAGCAGTGCGGCCATGGCAGCGCCGCTTCCAGTGCGAGTCGGCGTGGTGCTGGACCTCACCAGCGACGCCGGGAGGAGGAGCCTCACCTGCATTTCCATGGCCCTTGAAGACTTCTACCTCGAGCACCCGAGCTACGCCACGCGGGTGGAGCTGCGCTTCAGGGATTCGCGCGGAGACATTGTCAGCGCCGCATACGCTGGTAAGTTCGATCCTGTTTTTGTGGTACTGGGCCAGTGAAGGATGAATTCTATGGCGACTGTCGTCGTAGGATTTTCTTTTCTTTTCTTGCACCTCTATCGACTACCATTTCTTTCCAAAACATTTACGGGTATCTTTTCCGAAATTTCTGCAAAATTTTAGTAAGCTCGTCATTCATGCATGTATGGCATCCAAATAATTGTTCTTTAGGCTACTTCTGGTATTGTCTAGCACGCTCATGTAGGAGTACGTAGAGTAATCTTTAATGCAAATGATCCATCTTTAATTAAAACTATATGAGTCTAATCAGATGATGAGTATGTGATTTTTTTATTCGATTGCACTAAGAAGGCATATCTAGAGTAGGAAAAGGAGCCCCGGTGTAGACTCCTACCGCTTTCTTCGGGCGATGAGGTTGGGATTTCTTGTCATGTGGCGAGATTTAATGTCAGATGCTTCAGATCTATGCAAGGGTTGAAGACGACGACTGCACACTAGTAGAAAACAAGGCTTTGGTCCAGGCCGGTCAGCCCATTAGTCCCGGTTCAGTCAGAACCGGGACCAATGTGGGCATTGGTCCCGGTTCGTGAGCCCAGGGGGCCGGCCGGGCCACGTGGGCCATTGGTCCCGGTTCATCTGGACCTTTTGGTCCCGGTTGGTGGGATGAACCGGGACCAATGGGCCTCGCTCCTGGCCCACCACCATTGGTCCCGGTTGGTGGCTTGAACCGGGACCAAAGGCTCCCCTTTAGTCCCGGCTCATGTCACCAACCGGGACCAATGAGGTGCCTATATATACCCCTCGCTCGCGAGCAGAGCACCCCAGTGCTCTGTTTTTCTCTGGCCGAGGGGGAGAGGGCTTGGTGGTGCTCTAGCTCACCTCCTATGCACACAAGGTGTTCGATGGAATGCCCGAGCCACACTACTTAAGCTTTCTCCTCTCCAAGCTCCATTTTCCATAATATTTGTCTAGGTTTAGCGGTCCGTCACGCCCCGTCCCCGTCTTCACCGCCGTCGATCACCCGCGCCGAGCTCATCGCCGGCACCACCGTGGTGAGCCTCTTGTTTTATCTTCTTTCTGAAAGGAAAAATATTCTTACTTGTATGTTTACATAGATACTTGTATTATTTTCTTACTTTTATTATTGCATCTTATATAGTGCGATGGTTTTGGTATCCGCCCCCGTCGGCCCTCGTCCTGTCTATGATTCGGATGTGGTATATATATTATCTTTATAACTATTGGTTCATTTATTGTTTATGAAAATTATGCCGACCAACGTGACATAGATTTTATTTATGTAGGATGTATGTGAATCGGAAATGCCAACCGACCCTATTGTCGAGAGGTTAAATTTAGTTGAAGAAGAAAACAATTTGTTGAAGGAAAAAATAAAAAAATTGAGGAGGAGAAGATGATATTGGAGTTGCATGTTGCGGATGTCGTCGATGATCACAAGATCAAGATGGATGCAATGCGCTTGAAGATTAGAAAGATTAGAAAATATGCCATTCATACCGAGGCTTGGTATCATTATGCCGTTGGATCAATTGTTACCTTGGTTGCGATTATGATCGCATTTGTTTTCGCATTGAAATGTTTTACATAGTTTCAATGTATGGTTTAATTAATTAGATGCTCTGGAGAGCTATATGTTGTTAGATGAGAACTATGTATGCACTTTGGTTTTAATGTGATGATGAACTTCTATTAATTTGGACACTTAATTATATATAATGCACGCAGATGAACCGGCAATGGATGTACGGTGACAGACACACCCGCGAGTACATTAAGGGCGTGCATGAGTTTCTCGATGCGGCTGAGGCAAACAAGCAGAATGGTTTTATGTGTTGTCCATGCACTGAATGTGGGAATACGAGGTCTTACTCTAACCGGAAAATCCTTCACTCCCACCTGCTTTACAAGGGTTTCATGCCACACTATAATGTTTGGACGAGGCACGGAGAAATAGGGGTTATGATGGAAGACGGCGAAGAAGAAGAGTACGATGACAACTATGTGCCCCCTGAATACGGTGATGCTGCAACGGGGGGAGCTGGTGAAGATCAAGAGGAACCAGACGATGTGCCCAATGATGCTGCAACGGGTGAAGCTGCTGAAGATCAAGAGGAACCAGACGATGTGCCCGATGATGATGATCTCCGCCGGGTCATTGTCGATGCAAGGACGCAATGCGAAAGTCAAAAGGAGAAGCTGAAGTTCGATCGCATGTTAGAGGATCACAAAAAAGGGTTATACCCCAATTGCGAAGATGGCAACACAAAGCTCGGTACCGTACTGGAATTGCTGCAGTGGAAGGCAGAGAATGCTGTGGCTGACAAAGATTTGAGAAGCTACTGAAAATATTGAAGAAGAAAGCTTCCAAAGGATAACGAATTGCCCGACAGTACATACGCAGAAAAGAAGGTCGTATGCCCTCTAGGATTGGAGGTGGAGAAGATACATGCATGCCCTAATGACTGCATCCTCTACCGCGGTGCATACAAGGATCTGAATGCATGCCCGGTATGCGGTGCATTGCGGTATAAGATCAGACGAGATGACCCTGGTGATGTTGACGGCGAGCCCCCCAGGAAGAGGGTTCCTGCAAAGGTGATGTGGTATGCTCCTATAATACCACGGTTGAAACGTCTGTTCAGAAACGAAGAGCATGCCAAGTTGATGCGATGGCACAGTGAGAACCGAAAGAAAGATGGGAAGTTGAGAGCACCCGCTGACGGGTCGCAGTGGAGAAAAATCGAGAGAGAGTACTGGGATGAGTTTGCAAAGGACCCAAGGAATGTATGGTTTGCTTTAAGCGCGGATGGCATTAATCCTTTCGGGGAGCAGAGCAGCAATCACAGCACCTGGCCCATGACTCTATGTATGTATAACCTTCCTCCTTGGATGTGCACGAAGCGGAAGTTCATTATGATGCCAGTTCTCATCCAAGGCCCTAAGCAACCCGGCAACGAAATTGATGTGTACCTAAGGCCATTAGTTGAAGAACTTTTACAGCTGTGGAATGGAAACGGTGTACGTACGTGGGATGAGCACAGACAGGAGGAATTTAACCTTAAGGCGTTGCTGTTCGTGACCATCAACGATTGGCCCGCTCTCATTAACCTTTCAGGACAGACAAACAAAGGATACCACGCATGCACGCACTATTTAGATGACACTAAAAGTATATACCTGGACAAATGCAGGAAGAATGTGTACCTGGGCCATCGTCGATTTCTTCCGACCAACCATCAATGTCGAAAGAAAGGCAAGCATTTCAAAGGCGAGGCAGATCACCGGAAGAAGCCCGCCATGCGCACCGGTGATCACATGCTTGCTATGGTCAATGATTTACACTACGTAATCTTTGGAAAGGGTCCCGATGGACTAGCTGTTCCGAATGACGCTGAGGGACACGCACCCATGTGGAAGAAGAAATCTATATTTTGGGACCTACCCTACTGGAAAGACCTAGAGGTCCGCTCCTCAATCGACGTGATGCACGCGACGAAGAACCTTTGCGTGAACCTGCTAGGCTTCTTGGGCGTGTATGGGAAGACAAAAGATACACCTGAGGCACGGGAGGACCTGCAACGTTTGCACGAAAAAGACGGCATGCCTCCGAAGCAGTATAAAGGTCCTATCAGCTACGCTCTTACGAAAGAAGAGAAAGAAATCTTCTTTGAATGCCTGCTCAGTATGAAGGTCACGACTGGCTTCTCGTCGAATATAAAGGGAATAATAAATATGCTAGAGAAAAAGTTTCAGAACCTAAAGTCTCATGACTGCCACGTGATTATGACGCAACTGCTTCCGGTTGCATTGAGGGGGCTTCTACCGGAAAATGTCCGATTAGCCATTGTGAAGCTATGTGCATTCCTCAATGCAATCTCTCAGAAGGTGATAGATCCAGAAATTGTACCAAGGCTAAGGAGTGATGTGGCGCAATGTCTTGTCAGTTTCGAGCTGGTGTTCCCACCATCCTTCTTCAATATCACGACGCACGTCCTAGTTCATCTAGTCGATGAGATTGTCATCCTGGGGCCCGTATTTTTACACAATATGTTCCCCTTTGAGAGGTTCATGGGAGTCCTAAAGAAATATGTCTGTAACCGCGCTAGGCCAGAAGGAAGCATCTCCATGGGCCATCAAACAGAGGATGTTATCGGGTTTTGTGTTGACTTCATTCCTGGCCTTAAGAAGATAGGTCTCCCTAAATCGCGGTATGAGGGGAGACTGACTGAAAAAGGCACTCTTGGAAGAGACTCAATAATATGTAGGGACGGATATTCTTGGTCTCAAGCACACTACACAGTTCTACAGAACTCTACCTTGGTGACCCCGTATGTCGATGAACACAAGAACAGTCTGCGCTCCAAATACCCGGAGCAGTGCAACGACTGGATTACATGTGAACACATCAGGACTTTCAGCAGTTGGTTGGAAACACGTCTCAGAGGTGACAACACTGTTTGTGATGAGTTGTACTTGTTGTCCAGGGGACCATCTATGACTGTATTGATTTACAAAGGATACGAGATAAATGAGAATACATTTTACACGATCGCCCAAGATCAAAAGAGCACCAACCAAAACAGCGATGTCCGCTTTGATGCAGCAACCGAGAGCGAAAAGGACACATATTATGGTTACATAGTGGACATATGGGAACTTGACTATGGACCTGATTTTAAGGTCCCTTTGTTTAAGTGCAAATAGGTCAATCTGTTAGGCGGCAGGGTATAGGTAGACCCACAGTACGGAATGACAACAGTGGATCTGAAAAATCTTGGGTACACTGACGAACCGTTCGTCCTAGCCAATGATATGGCACAGGTTATCTATGTGAAGGACATGTCTACCAAACCGAGAAAAAGAAAAGATAAGGAAGCGAATAAATCATACGATGAGCCAAAGCGCCACATAATTCTTTCAGGAAAAAGGGACATCCTGGGAGTGGACGGCAAGACAGACATGTCTGAAGATTATGAAAAGTTTCATGAAATTCCTCCCTTCAATGTCAAGGCTGACCCAAGCATCCTAATAAACAATAAAGATTATCCATGGTTACGGCGCAATAAGCAAATGACACAAGCGAAGAAAAAGTGAAGACTTTCTCCCGCAACTTTGTAACACACGAACATGCTACCATTGTTCGTTTTGTACATGCACATGCTATGTGGGTGAAATTATGATACCATCCCAACTTTCATCTTTTTCAGAGTTCATTTGAAATGCTTTCATGTCTTATGGTTCGGCCCTCGTAATACCATGACCATTAGTCCCTGGCCCATGCCAACTTTCAACTTTCAACTTTCTAAAACTAATGGCACTAACAGAAAGTTTATAATTTTGCTCCTCGCCCCTGGCCCATGACCATTAGTCCTGGTTTGTGCCACAAACCGGGACTAAAGGGTTGGTCCTCGTTGCGGGCAGAGTTTAGTCCCACCTCACCAACTGAAGGGGGCTCACACCGGTTTATAAGCCCTTCCCTCTCTGCCTTGTTGAGCTCCTCTCAAATTGAAAATAGATGCCCTAATAGAGAAAAGTTTAACCTAAATTCATAGTGAATTTCTCTGAAATTCATAGAAATTTTCTAGGAATTTAGGTTGAATTTTCTCTATAAGCGCATCTATTCTCATTTTTTTAGTAAGTTAATCACAAACTTGTGATTCAAACAATTTTCAAAGAAATCAAATTTTAACTATTCAAATTTGAAAACTAATGGCACTAATAGAAAGTTTATAATTTTTCTAAAACTAATGGCACTAACAGAAAGTTTATAATTTTGCTAACCTAAAAGCAAACAGAATTAAAACTTAAAGAAAAAAACAAAAGAAAATAAATAATGCAAAAAACAAATCAAAAAAACAGGAAAAAACTATTTTTATAGTAAAGTTAATCACAAAATAAAATAAATAAAGCAACAAAGAAAACAAAAAAACTAAAAAGTGTTTTCAAATTTGAAAACTAATGGCACTAACAGAACGTTTATAATTTTTCTAAAACTAATGGCACTAACAAAAAGTTTATAATTTTGCTAACCTAAAAGCAAACAGAATTAAAAATTAAAGCAAAAAACAAAAGAAAATAAATAATGCAAAAAACAAATCAAAAAACAGGAAAGAACTATTTTTATAGTAAAGTTAATCACAAAATAAAATAAATAAAGCAACAAAGAAAACAAAAAAACTAAAAAAGTGTTTTCAAATTTGAAAACTAATGGCATTAACAAAAAGTTTATAATTTTTCTAAAAATAAAAGCATAAAGAATTAAAAAAATAAAGCAAAAAAACAAAAGAGAATAAATAAAGCAACAAAAAAAACAAAAAATGCCACCTACTAGGCCACCACGGCCTGAATACGACTAGAAACCCTACCATGGGCCAGGATTCAGGCCCGCAACCCAGTAGGCCCACAGGCATTGCAGTGACAGATTAGGCCCGAAAGCCTGAAGTTGAGAGGAGCTCGGGAGGGTGGGCGCAGCAGCGCTTATAAACCACTCCCGAGCCCTCTCAACTAGCGAGGTGGGACTAAACTTTTGGGCGCGGGGCAGCACAAGGCCATTGGTCCCGGTTGGTGGCACCAACCGGGACTAAAGGGGGCATTGGTCACGGTTTGTGGAACCAACCGTGACCAATGCCCCCCTTTAGTCCCGGTTGGTGCCACCAACCGGGACCATAGGCCATGGTCCCGGTTGGTGGCACGAACCGGGACCATAGGTGTGCATTGGTACCGGTTCGTGCCACGAACCGGGACCATTGCTCTGGGTATATAAGGTAGCACTTGTGAAAATTTCGCCAAGCGCTCCCATTCCCCCCCGACGCTGCCAGGCCGTTCGTCGTCGTCGTCGCCGCCCCGAGCCCGTCGTCGCCCGCTCCCCGTCGCCGTCGCCCCGCGCCGCCGCAGGCCTTCTCCCCGTCGATGCGTGCGCTGTCGCCGGCCTCCTCCTCGTCGCTGCGTGCGCCATCTCCGGCCCCCTCCCCGTCGCCCCGCGCCGCGTCGTCGGCCCAAGCCCGTCGTCGCCCGCTCCCCGTCGCCGTCGCCCCGCGCCACCGCAGGCCTTCTCCCCGTCGCTGCGTGCGCCGTCGCCGGCCTCCTCCTCGTCGCTGCGTGCGCCATCTCCGGCCCCCTCCCCGTCGCCCCGCGCCGCGTCGCCGGCCTCCCCCGCGCCGCCGCCGGCCTCCTCCCCGTCCCCAGCCTCCTCCCCGTCGCGCCCCCAGTGAGCTCCCCCCTTCCCATCAATCCCTGTCGCTCTGACCATCGCCGCCGCCGCCGCTGCTCTCTGTGTGTGATAAATTTTTTCATATGTGTATGTATATGCTCATATGTATTTGGATTTGGCTATGTATGTATGTATATGCTCATATGTATGTATGTATGTATGTATATGCTCTCTGTATATGGATTTGGCTATGTATATGCT
This sequence comes from Triticum urartu, assembly GCF_003073215.2. Classification (NCBI taxonomy): domain Eukaryota; kingdom Viridiplantae; phylum Streptophyta; class Magnoliopsida; order Poales; family Poaceae; genus Triticum; species Triticum urartu. Next base: position 115,556,242 of record NC_053028.1, read on the forward strand.
CTCTGTATATGCTCATATGTATGTATGTTCATATAGCATTTTTTTCTATATATGAGTTATTTTTTTGTTCATAGATATATGCTAAAGAAAACGAGGGGGTGATAGATGATGATGAGGGGTCGAGAGGGGGACGAGAGGTCGAGAGGGGTCGAGGGGAGAAAAAAATGTTATCAGGGACGAGGGTCGTCGAGGGGTCGAGAGAGGAACGAGGGGTCGAGAGGGGTACGAACCGGGACCAATACTCTGTGTATATAAGCAGGACTTAGAAAGAAGAAGAGGAGAGGAAGAAGAGGAGAAATAAATAAGAAGAAGAAAAAAGAAGAAAAAGAAGAGGAGAAGAAGAAAGGAATAGTGGAGAAGAAGAGAAAATAGAATATATTCTATTTTTTCTTCTTCTCCACTATTCCTTTCTTCTTCTCCTCTTTTTTTTCTTCTTTTTTTTCTTCAATCTTCTCCTCTAGCTATTCCTTTCTTCTTCTCCTCTTTCTTCTTCTTCTTCTTCTTCTTCTCCTCTTCTAAATAAGTTTGTCAAAAATAATGAGACACCAGAATTCAAGGGCAGATATGAGAAGATCAGAGATTACTGGCCCGCATTTGTGGCCCACAAGACCATCGGAAAAGAGTAAGAAGATGTCGGCGACAAACAAGCAAAATGCTGCAAAGAAGAAGCATCACCATCGCACGGGGTCAGGTGGCTACCTCGTAGCCCGGCCTAAGTGGGCCAAGACTGAGAATGATCTGGTTGATAAAGGGATCGAACCAGAGACAATTAACTGGCCAGACCGTTGCCGGACTTGGTTCTTCAGGGCTGGCGGAACCTTGGACCCTGTAACAGGGAAGTGCATTTGGACGAACGATCAAATGGACATACCAGTCAGGAAGCTTAAGCAGTATATCAAAGCAGCGCAGCAAGGGAGGTTCTTTCCAGACAGAGAGAACGACGAGCTCACAATGGCCCTCGGGAATCCTGAGCACCCTGGACGGACACGAGGCACGCCAGGCTCCATTCCGTGGAAGGTTGGGTTTCCGGACGCAGGCGGTTACAAATCCCATGAGAGGAGGAAAAAAGTGCAGCAGACCCAAATGCAGGCGCTGCAAGCAAGGGTAGATGCGATAGAGGAACGAGAAGCAAATCGCAGCAAACGTACTGCCGAAGCTTCCCCCGAAGCTACCCCGCCATCTTAGCGCAGAAGCAGCGTGGCTTCCACCGAGCTGCTTCAGTCGGAGCATGCCTTGACGGCTCCTGCCAGCTATCTCGTGGATGCTATCACGGAGTCTCAAAATTGCCACCTTATGACGCAATGGATGAATTTGAAGGTCAAGGCGGCTGTTGGCTCTGTTTATCCTACTGAACCCGGCGCAACTTTTCACTGCCGTCCGATTCCAGAAGGATATGCTAGGGTGATGGTGGATGAAATAACGGAGGGATTTGAGGACCTCCAGCTTGATCACCCTACCGGTGAAGGGGAGACTCGGCTGGCACTAGTAGAAAAAAGGTCAAATGTGAAGCACATTAGTGCCGGTTTGAATTTGAGACGGCACTAATGTGACCATTAGTTCCGGTTCCAACGGCTAGGCGGGCGGGCATCATTAGTACCGGTTCGTGGGTAACCTTTAGTACCGGTTCATGCCACGAACCGGTACTAATGAGGCTGTGTCAGGCTATGGTCAGTCTGGGGCCCCCACGAAGACCTTTAGTACCGGTTCATGCCATGAACCGGTACTAAAGTTTCTTTGTAAGCTGATTTTTAGTCCCACCTCGCCAAGAGAGAGGCAGTATGAGCAGTTTATAAGTCGTGAGTGCATAGACAATGACGAAGAGTTGCAATGCTCACCTACATGTTGATTAGCTTCAAGCCTTGCGGAATAGCATAGATTGCACTGAGCTATGTGCAGTGCAGTCTACACTATTCCGAATGGCTTGAAGCAAATTAACCAGCATTGCACCTCTTTTTTATTTTTAATAACTTATTTGAACTCCGGACTTCTTTTGTGTTCAGTATGCAACATTCAAAGCGACGTCATCAATTTCCAACATGTTCTGACATCATTTGTTGTTTTCGGTCATTTACCTAATTGTTTAGAGACCTAAATGACCGTGAAATTGAAAATCACTACAAAATGAATCCTGAAAATATTGAAACTTGGCATGGTATCATCATATCACCCGCATAGCATGCGCGAAAGAGTAGAGAGGGTCACGGCAAAAACTGGACGCACTTCGTGTACAAACTGGACAAACTCTTTCGGAGTATCAGGGTTTCGGACGAGAACTCATCTGTTACACGGCCACTTCAATGTTTTTTAAACTTATTTGAACTCCGGACTTCTTTTGTGTTCAGTATGCAGCATTCAAAGCGACGTCATCAATTTCCAACATGTTCTGACATCATTTGTTGTTTTTCAGTCATTTACCAAATTGTTTTAGAGAGCTAAATGACCGTGAAATTGAAAATCACTATAAAATGAATCCTGGAAATGTTGAAACTTGGCATGGTATCATCATATCACCCGCATAGCATGCGCGAAAGATTAGAGAGGGTCACGGCAAAAACTGGACACACTTCGTGTACAAACTAGACATACTCTTTCGGAGTATCAGGGTTTCGGACGAGAACTCATCTGTTACACGGCCACTTCAATGTTTTTTAAACTTATTTGAACTCCGGACTTCTTTTGTGTTCAGTATGCAGCATTCAAAGCGACATCATCAATTTCCAACATGTTCTGACATCATTTGTTGTTTTTCGGTCATTTACCTAATTGTTTTAGAGAGCTAAATGACCGTGAAATTGAAAATCACTACAAAATGAATCCTGAAAATGTGGAAACTTGGCATGGTATCATCATATAACCCGCATAGCATGCGTGAAAGAGTAGAGAGGGTCACGGCAAAAACTGGACGCACTTCGTGTACAAACTGGACAAACTCTTTCGGAGTATCAGGGTTTCGGACGAGAACTCATCTGTTACACGGCCACTTCAATGTTTTTTAAACTTATTTGAACTCCGGACTTCTTTTGTGTTCAGTATGCAGCATTCAATGCGACGTCATCAATTTCCAACATGTTCTGACATCATTTGTTGTTTTTTGGTCATTTACCTAATTGTTTTAGAGAGCTAAATGACCGTGAAATTGAAAATCACTACAAAATGAATCCTGAAAATGTTGAAACCTGGCATGGTATCATCATATCACCCGCATAGCATGCGCGAAAGAGTAGAGACGGTCACAGCAAAAACTGGACGCACTTCGTGTACAAACTGGGCAAACTCTTTCGGAGTATCAGGGTTTCGGACGAGAACTCATCTGTTACACGGCCACTTCAATGTTTTTTAAACTTATTTGAACTCTGGGCTTCTTTTGTGTTCAGTATGCAGCATTCAAAGCGACGTCATCAATTTCCAGCATGTTCTGACATCATTTGTTGTTTTTGGGTCATTTACCTAATTGTTTTAGAGAGCTAAATGACCGTGAAATTGAAAATCACTACAAAATGAATCCTAAAAATGTTGAAACTTGGCATGGTATCATCATATCACCCGCATAGCATGCGCGAAAGAGTAGAGAGAGTCACGGCAAAAACTGGACGCACTTCGTGTACAAACTGGACAAACTCTTTCGGAGTATCAGGGTTTCGGACGAGAACTCATCTGTTACACGGCCACTTCAATGTTTTTAATAACTTATTTGAACTCCGGACTTCTTTTATGTTCATTATGCAGCATTCAAAGCGACGTCATCAATTTCCAACATGTTCTGACATCATTTGTTGTTTTTTGGTCATTTACCTAATTGTTTTAGAGAGCTAAATGACCGTGAAATTGAAAATCACTACAAAATGAATCCTAAAAATGTTGAAACTTGGCATGGTATCATCATATCACCCGCATAGCATGCGCGAAAGAGTAGAGAGGGTCACGGCAAAAACTGGATGCACTTCGTGTACAAACTGGACAAACTCTTTCGGAGTATCAGGGTTTCGGACGAGAACTCATCTGTTATACGGCCACTTCAATGTTTTTTAAACTTATTTGAACTCCGGACTTCTTTTGTGTTCAGTATGTAGCATTCAAAGCGACGTCATCAATTTCCAACATGTTCTGACATCATTTGTTGTTTTTCGGTCATTTACCTAATTGTTCAGTATGCAGCATTCAATTTTCAGAAGAAAATAAATAGAAGAAAAGAAATAATGCAGAAAATAAAAAAACTATTCAAAAAAATTACTCAAAAATAAATAGAAGAAAATAAATAATGCAGAAAAGAAAAAACTATATAAAAAACTACTCAAAAATAAATAGAAGAAAATAAATAATGTAGAAAAGAAAAAACTATATAAAAAATTTGTTGGCGCGCTGCCCAGTGGGCCTGCCAGACCTAGAGTGTGCAAATGCAGGCCCAGAAGGGCCAGCAGGCTCACAGGGCAGCGCGCCCTAATTAATTAGGCCCAGAAGCCTGCTATATAGAGGAGTTCGAAGAGGTAGCCGCGGCTGGGTTTATAAACCAGTGCGGCTGCCCTTCGCCCGGCGAGGTGGGACTAAACTTTGGGGTGGCAGCGCGAGGCCTTTAGTACCGGTTGGTGGCTCCAACCGGTACTAAAGGCCTCTCCTATATATACAACACTTACGAAAATTCAGTTAGATCTCCCCACTTCTTTCGTCTCCAACCTCTCGCGCGCCGCTTGAACCCGCCCTTGCCGCCCGTCGCCCGTCGTCCGTCGTCGTCGTCGTTGTCCCCACTGCCACCCATCTTCGTCGCCGTCTCGTGCCGCCGCTCCGAACACCGCGCGCCGCCGTCCGTCGTCGTCCCGCCGTGGTCCCGTACGTCTCTCGCTCTCGCGTATACCCGCCGCGCCGCCGGCCCGTACGCCGCCGCCCCCGCCCCATACGGCGGCGCCCCCGCCCGTACGTACGGGGCGGCGGCGTACGGGGCCACACACATACACACATACACACACATATATACGTACACACTACACACACACATTTTTTTTACTTATTTTCTGTTTTTTAGAAAAGTTAATTAGATGATCGAATGTTTGATTAATGTCGAATGTTAGATGAAATAGCTAGATAGAAAATTGTCGAACTAGAGATTTGAACTAGTTGAATAATTAATATAACTAGTTTATTTTTAGTAAGAAAATTATTGAACTAGTTTATTTAGGTATATGACATTTGAACTAGTTCAATAATTAATATAACTAGTTTATTGTTAGTAAGAAAATTGTCGAACTAGTTTATTTAGGTATATGAGATTTGAACTAGTTCAATAATTAATATAACTAGTTTATTTTTAGTAAGAAAATTTAGGTATCTGAGATTTGATGATCTAATTAAAATATTATTTGTTAATGAGTTTTTCTGTTTATTTAATTTTTTATATATTTTGAGTTTATATAAATGTTAGATTAATGTCGAATGTTAGATGAATTAGATAGAAAAGTTAAATATATAGTAATGTCAATTGTTAGAGATGAATATAGTTAGATATATTAATGTCAAATGTTAGATGAATATATATTTGCTAGATATTAATTAATGTTAGATAGTAATAGGTGTTTAATGTTTCACCTATATGAACATAGGAAATGTCATCTGACGACGAAAAAGATTTCATTATGTGCGAACACTGTAAAGACCAGCGCGGCCTGTGCGACAGAAATTTCCTTGTTGATGGTAGGCGCTTCAGCATCAAGCTGGATGAGACATTCGAAGTTGATACAGTAAGTCACTTTGTCAATTATTATTTGAATGCAAAACTTATGCTTCATTTGCTTCAACTTATAATTTTAAATTTTCACTATTCTACTAGAGCATCCCCTACCATGCAAATTTTTTTGTCTTGGATAAGATAGGTTTTAGTGCTATAGATGATATGGAGGTAAAGAGAGTTTACTTGAAGACGGAGCATGGTTATACTTTCAACGTCAAATTATATAATGGAGACACATACACCCATTTTGAATGCAAAACTTGGCAAGCACTATGCAAGGCTTATGCATTTGAGCCTGGTATGGTTGTCACCTTTGATATTCGTTCGGAAGATGATATTGAAGGTAATATAGACATCTGGGTCGATGTGCAAACGCCTCCAGTTCTACCATTATGTGAGTTTTTCTCAACCATGCATGCATATGTTTATGTCTTTGATACAGTTTATTCAAAAATAGTTGACAACTAATTTGTATTGTCAGCTTATTTTGGTTCAAGCAAACATGTCCGGAGCTTGGTAGACAGGACCTACTACTGCCCCGGTGCTCAACTAAACTGCGAGGAGATAAGTCATTATGTTTCATGGCTTGAGGATCTTAATACTGTCAAGACAAATTTTTTTCCTGAACTTAGAAATGTTAGTACTCAAAACGTGCGACCAATGGTGATCGTATTGAACTACGGTCACATCTATAATCGAAAGATGGTAAGATTTTAACTATTTGTCCTTAATTAGTGCATCTTTTGCATACATTATTTTTGAAGCTAAACTTTCATTGCTTAGTATATTAATTACTATACAATGTTCTTCAACAGGGACTTCCGATGACAGTTGTGCCTCAGTGGATCGAGACTAAAGGTGACATGTCAATGGTTAGCTTACGGCCAAGATATCCTACATTGCACATGAGTGCATTTAGGATTTCTGAAAGCGAAGAATGCTTAATAGTGAAAGATTGGAGCAAAATTGTTAACGATCGTAGAGAAGTACTAGGGGGCAGCAAGGAGAAGTGCAACCCAAGATTAGGAGACAGATTCATCTGCAAGCTCCAGTATGATGAATCAGGAGAGCTATACATGTTCTATGCTATTCTACCTGAGAGGGAGCAGCACTAGTTCATGCTCTTAATTAGTGTCTCATGTTCGTGTCCTGAACTTCGATGTTGGTGATGATTATGTTGAACTCGATGATATCTTTGCTTCTGTTACAAAGTGAATGTTTCCTCTTTAAGCTAGCCAGTGTTGGTGATGATTAGATAGCTAGCGGTAATGACTATGATGATTAAATAGTGGTAATTAGACGACTACGATGATTTTTAGCTAGCTAGAGTTTATTTATTTATTAATATGCGATGATGATGATGATGATGATGACGACTACAACTCATTATAACGTAAAACAATCCTAAATTAAATTGATAACACAAATTTAATTAAAAATACAAAATAAAACAAAAACCCACAAACAGTTAGTACCGGTTGGTGTTACCAACCGTACTAAAGGGCTCCCGGCCCCCGGAGCTGGCTCGTGCCTGAAGGAAATATGCCCTAGAGGCAATAATAAAGTTATTATTTATTTCCTTATTTCATGATAAATGTTTATTATTCATGCTAGAATTGTATTAACTGGAAACATAATACATGTGTGAATACATAGATAAACAGAGTGTCACTAGTATGCCTCTACTTGACTAGCTCATTAATCAAAGATGGTTATGTTTCCTAACCATAGACAAAGAGTTGTTATTTGATTAACGGGATCACATCATTAGGAGAATGATGTGATTGACTTGACCCATTTCGTTGGCTTAGCACTCGATCGTTTAGTATGTTGCTATTGCTTTCTTCATGACTTATACATGTTCCTATGACTATGAGATTATGCAACTCTCGTTTACCAGAGGAACACTTTGTGTGCTACCAAACATCACAACGTAACTGGGTGATTATAAAGGAGCTCTCCAGGTGTCTCCAAAGGTACATGTTGGGTTGGCGTATTTCGAGATTAGGATTTGTCACTCCGATTGTTGGAGAGGTATCTCTGGGCCCTCTCGGTAATGCACATCACATAAGCCTTGCAAGCATTGCAACTAATGAGTTAGTTGCGAGATGATGTATTACGGAACGAGTAAAGAGACTTGCCGGTAACGAGATTGAACTAGGTATTGAGATACCGACGATCAAATCTCGGGCAAGTAACATACTGATGACAAAGGGAACAACGTATATTGTTATGCGGCCTGACCGATAAAGATCTTCGTAGAATATGTAGGAGCCAATATGAGCATCCAGGTTTCGCTATTGGTTATTGACCGGAGAAATGTCTCGGTCATGTCTACATTGTTCTCGAACCCGTAGGGTCCGCACGCTTAAGGTTTCAATGACAGTTATATTATGAGTTTATGAGTTTTGATGTACCGAAGGAGTTCGGAGTCCCGGATGAGATCGGGGACATGACGAGGAGTCTCGAAATGGTCGAGACGTAAAGATTGATATATTGGACGACTATATTCGGACATCGGAAAGGTTCCGAGTGGTTCGGGTATTTTTCGGAGTGCCGGGGAGTTACGGGAATACGGGAGAAGAAGTATATGGGCCTTATTGGGCTTTAGGGGAGAGCGAGAGGCAGGCCGCGCGCCCCCCAAGGCCTAGTCCGAATTGGACTAGGGGGAGGGGCTGCGCCCCCTCCTTCCTTCTCTTCCGTCTTCCCCTTCCTTGTCTCCTACTCCTAATACTTGGAAGGACTCCTAGTTGGACTAGGAAAGGGGGAATCCTACTCCCGGTGGGAGTAGGACTCCCCTAGGGCGCGCCATAGAGAGGGCCGGCCCTCCCCTCCTCCACTCCTTTATATACGGGGGCAGGGGGCACCCCATAGACACACAAGTTGATCTTCGTGATCATTCCTTAGCTGTGTGCGGTGACCCCCTCCACGATATTACACCTCGGTCATATTGTAGCGGTGCTTAGGCGAAGCCCTGCGATCGGTAGAACATCAACATCCACACGCCGTTGTGCCGACGAAACTCTCCCTCAACACTCGGCTGGTATCGGAGTTCGAGACGTCATCGGCGAGTGCTAACTCGAGTCCTGACGGTCAGTACTTACACGTCGATGGGAACGACACTACTCAACCCTTGCTAACCGTTTCGGCTACAGTGAGCACAACACCCCCGGCTGCGAATGACAGGCTCGCAGGTGTCTACCTGTCGTCCTCCCCATAAGCCACTTGTGAATTTTCGGCGTACTTTGGGATGAACGGCCTCGGACCACATACGCATACGCTTACACCAGATGTTCTATCGAACGCTTCTGCACACAGTGGCTGCGGGTGTCATTGTCCAACGTTTGTTAACCAATGTGCTATGGCTCCGTCTTTTACAGGTTAAAATACACCCACCCAACTGACAAACTGTCTTCTTGGTTTTCCTATCGTGTACGTAAGAACGTTTCTTGTTTAGCCCCGTAGCACCACGTTAACCTCTATCTTTGCAACCAACAAAGTAGTAGATGTCTAACTTCTTTTTGCAGGGCATGTTGTGATGTGATATGGTCAAGACATGATGCTATTATTGTATGAGATGATCATGTTTTGTAACCGAGTTATCGGCAACTGGCAGGAGCCATATGGTTGTCGCTTTATTGTATGCAATGCAATCGCACTGTAATGCTTTACTTTATCACTAAGCGGTAGCGATAGTCGTGGAAGCATAAGATTGGCGAGACGACAACGATGCTACGATGGAGATCAAGGTGTCGCGCCGGTGACGATGGTGATCATGACGGTGCTTCGGAGATGGAGATCACAAGCACAAGATGATGATGGCCATATCATATCACTTATATTGATTGCATGTGATGTTTATCTTTTATGCATCTTATCTTGCTTTGATTGACGGTAGCATTATAAGATGATCTCTCACTAAATTTCAAGATAAAAGTGTTCTCCCTGAGTATGCACCGTTGCCAAAGTTCGTCGTGCCCAGACACCACGTGATGATCGGGTGTGATAAGCTCTACGTCCATCTACAACCGGGTGCAAGCCAGTTTTGCACACGCAGAATACTCAGGTTAAACTTGACGAGCCTAGCATATGCAGATATGGCCTCGAACACTGAGACCGAAAGGTCGAGCGTGAATCATATAGTAGATATGATCAACATATTGATGTTCACCATTGAAACTACTCCATTTCACGTGATGATCGGTTATGGTTTAGTTGATTTGGATCACGTGATCACTTAGAAGATTAGAGATGTCTTTCTAAGTGGGAGTTCTACGCTTTCCTCTCCCTTTCTTCCGCCCTTTACCCTCCTTCCCTCTTTCCCCTTTCTTCTTTATTCCCCCTTCTTTTTTCCTTCTCCCTCCCCTTCCCCCCCACTCCTCTTCCCCACCTCTTCTTTATCCCCCTCTATTCCTCCTCCTCTCTTTCCTCTTCTTCATCCCCCCTTCTTTCTTCCTCTTCTTCTTTCTTTTTTCCCCTTCTCCCCTTTCCTGCTTATATCTCCTCTCTCACCTTTTCTCTTTTCTTCTCCTTCGGCTCTCCTCCCCTCCCCCTCTTCTTCCGTTAATAATCTCTCCCCTCTTCCTCTTCTGTCTTCTCCTCTCTTGCTCCCCATTCTTCCTTCTCTCCTTCTTCTCTTCTTTCCCCCTTTTTCCCTTTTTCCGCCTCCTCCCTCCTTCCCACGTTCTCTCTACCCTTCTTCCTCTTCCTCTCTCCTCCCCCTTTCCCCTTTTTCTTTCCTTTACCCCCTTCTTCCTTTTCTTCTTTCTACTCCCCTCTTCTCCTCCCTGTTTTCTCCCTCTGTCCCTCTCTCTCTCTTCCTCTCTTGTTCCTTTACTTTTCACCCTCTCCTTTCCCTCTCTCCCCCTCCCCTTCCCCCTTTTCCTTTTCCTCTTCTCCCTGCTCCCCCCTTCCCCTGCCTGCTCCTCTTTTCTCCTTCTCTGCTTTCCTTACTTACCCCTTCTCTTCCCTTTCTTCCTTCCCTTTTATTTCTCCTTCCTTTCCTCTTCATTTTCTCCTCACCTTCTCTTCTCTCTTATTTCCCCTCCTTTTCTCCTTTCTCTACTGCCTTCTCTTCCTCCTTCCTCTCCTTAATATCTCTTCCTTCTCTCTTAACTCTCGCTTCGCCCTCTATCTCTTCCTTCTCCCCTTTACTTCTGTTCTTTTCTCCCAACTTCCCTTACTTCTTCCTCCTTTTAGGCCTTCATTTCTTCCCCTCTGATATCACTTCCTCCCTTTCTCTTCCCCACTCCCCCTCTCGCCCTCTTCCCTTCTATCTCTCCCTCTCCTTCTCTCCTCCTTCTTCTTCCTCTTCCCTCCCCTCCCTCTCCTCTCTTTTCCCCCTCCCTCTTCCTCCCTTCCTTTCTCTACTTTCTTTTCCCCTTCCATCCCTCTTTCCTCTTTCCTTTACTCCTCTTCTCTTCCCTTCCTCTTCCCTTCTCTTCCATCCTCTCCCTACCTTTCCCCTCTCTCTCCTCTTTCCCGACTCTTCCCGTCCTTTCCCTTTCTTTACCTCTTCCTTCTCCTCTTCCTTCTCCCTTCCCCTTTTCTTCTTCCCTTCTCCTTCTTCTCTTCGCTTATCTTCCTTTTCCCCCTGCTCTTCCTTCCCTCCCTTCTTCCTTCTCTTTCATCTACGTCCGCTCCCCCTTTCCTTTCGCCCTCTCTCTCCCGACCTTCCTTCTTTCCTCTCTTCTTTCCTCCCTCTCTTACTCTCTGTTACCCCCCTTCTTTAATCTTCTTTCCTCTCTCTATCCTTCCCCCCTTTCATCCTCCCTCTCCCCCTCTTCCTTTTTTTACTCTTCTTTCCCCCTTCGCTCCCTCTTCCTCTCCTCTTCTTTTTCTTTTTCTCTTCCTCCCCCTCTCCCTTCCTTTCCCTTCCACCCTCTCCTTTCCTCCTTCTTTTCTCTCCCTTCCTCTCCGCTTCTCTCTTCCCTCCTTCCACCTTTCCTCTTCCTCCCCTCTTTGTTTTCCCTCTCTTTCTTCTTTCTTACTTCCCCACCCTTTTTACCTTCTTCCCTACCCCCCTTCTTCTCCCTTCCCTCGCTTTCCTTCTTCCTCCCCTCCTCCCTCCCCCTTTCTCCCTATCCCCTTCTTTCGCTTTCTTCCTTCTTTCCTCTTTTTCTTCCCCGCTCTTTCCTTACTCTTCCTCCTACCCTTCTCTTCTGCTTTTCCCCTTCTTCCCTTTACTCCCTTACTTTCTCCCCTCTCCTTTCCTTTCTCTTTCTTCTTCTTCATCTTTTTCTCCCTTCCTCTACTTTCTTTCTCTTCTTCTTTTTCCCCTCTTCTTTTTCCCCTTTCTTTACTTACGCTTGCTTTTTCTCCCTCGACTTTCCTTTTCTACTCCACTCTCCTCCACCCTTCCCCCCCTTCCCTCCTTACTCCCTCCCCCTCCTCTCTCACCCTTCTCCCCCCCCTCTACCCCTCTCCTCTCCGCCCTCCTTTCCCCTCCCTTCCCTTCCTCTTATAAGCTCTCTTCTCTCTGTACTTCTCCCTCTTTCCCCCCTACATACTCTTCTCTTCTTCCCTCTTTCTTTTCTCTCCTTTTCACTTTCTTCCCTCCTTCTTCCTCCTCTCCCTCTTCCCCCCTATTCCGTTTTTCTTTTTTATCGTCTATCCTTTTATCCTTCCCTTCCCTTCTCCCCTCTCTCGCTCCTCTCTTTCCTCTTCCTCCTCCGTTCTATCTTCCCACCTATCTCTCTCTTCGCCTCTCCCTTCCTTTTCTCTCCTCCCCCCCCCTTTTACCCTTTTCTCTCTCTCCTCTTCCATTCCCTCCCTCTTTCTCTTCCCTTTTGTTCCCCCTTTCCTTTCCCCTCCCTTTCTATTCTCTTCTTTCCTCTCTTCCTCCCTTGCTCCTTCCTTCCCCTTTTCCCTCTTCCCCCTCTTTGCTTTCTTTCTCCTATCTCTGCTTTTCCTTACTCCTCCTCCCTCCTCTCTCTCTTCCCCTTTAAATTTTTCCCTTCTATCTCCTTTCTTTATCTTCTTCTTTCCTTTTCTCTCTGGCCGCTCTCCCGCCTCCCATCCTTCCTTCTTTCCTTTTTCCTTTTCCTTCTTACTCCTACCCTCTCCTCATCACTTTTTCTTCCTTCTCTTCTTCCTCTTTTCTTTTTTCTTCTCCTCCTTTTCCTCTTCTTCCTCCTTTCCTTTTTCCTTTCTTCTTCCTCTCTCCTTCTCCTCTTCTTCTCTTCTTCTCTTCTTCTCCTTTTTCTTCTCTCCCTCCTTCTTTTCTCTTCTTCCTCTCTTCTTTCTTCTCCTTCTTCTTCTTCTTCTTCTTCCTTCTTCCTTCTTCTTCTCCTTCTTCTTCTCCTCTCTTCTTCTTCTTCTCTTCCTTCTTCTTCTTCTTCTTCTTCTTCTTCTTCTTCTTCTTCTTCTTCTTCTTCTTCTTCTTCTTCTTCTTCTTCTTCTTCTTCTTCTTCTTCCTCTTCCTCCTCTTCCTCTTCCTCTTCCTCTTCCTCTTCCTCTTCTTCTTCTTCTTCCCTCTTCTCCTTCTTCTTCTTCTTCTTCTTCTTCTTCTTCTTCTTCTTCTTCTTCTTCTTCTTCTTCTTCTTCCTTCTCCTCCTCTCCTCCTTCTTTCTCCTTCTCCTCTTCCTCTTCTTCTTCCTTCTTCTCCTTCTTCTCCTTCTTCATCCTTCTTCTTCTTCTTCTCCTTCTCCTTCTCCTCCTTCTTCTCCTCTTCTCCCTATCACCCTCTTCTTCCCTCTCTCCTCCTCTCCTCCCTTTACTTTCTTATTTTCCTTTCTCCCTCCCTTTCTTCCTTTCTTCTCCTCTTACTCCTTACTTCCACCTCCACCTCTCCTCTCCCCTCTTCTTCCCTATCTTTACTTATTCTTTCTATATCCTTCCTCCCCTTTCTTCCCTTTGCCTCCTTCCTTCTTATTTCTTCTTTTACTTCCTCTCCCCTCCTTTCTCTTTCTCTCCCTCTCTTTTTACAATCCTATTCTCGCCGTCTTCTCCCTCTCTTCTCTTTTCCCACTCTTCCTTATCTCCTTCCCCGTTCCCCCCCCGTCTACTCTCCTTTCTCCCTTTCCACCCTTACCTCTTCTTCTTTAACCTTTTTTCTCTCTTTTCTTTTCCCCCCTTTATTTCTTCTTCTTCCTCCCTTTCTCTCTTTTCCCTTTATTTTTCTCTCCCTTCTTTTCCCCTCTCTCTTTCCCTTCTTCTTCCTCCACTCCCTCTTCTTATTTTTTTCTTTTTTCTTCTTCTCATTTACTACTACCTCACCATTTTCCTCACCTCTCTTCCTGCATTCTTCTTCTCCCCCTTCCTCCCCCCTCTGCCCCTCCCTCTTTTTTTCCCCCCCCTCTCCCTCCCTTTCCCTCCTCCCCCTTTTCTTCCTTCTTTCCTCCTTCTCTTCCTGCTTACTTTTCCTTCTCCTCTCATTTTTCCCCTCCCTTCTCCCTTCTCCTATTCCCTCATCCTCTATCTTTCTTCTCCTTTACCTTCTACTTTCTCTTCTTCCTTTACTTCCTCTCCCCCTGTCTCTCTTCTTCTTCTCTCTTCTCCTCTTATTTTCTTCTCTCCTCCTGCCTTCCCTTCCCTTACCTTCATCTCTTCCTTCTTTCTCTCTTCCCTTCTCCCTCCTCTCCTCTACCCCGCTGTTTCCTTCTTTCCTTCCCTCCTCTTTCCTCTTTCTCCTCTTTCTTCTCTTTCTTTTCTCTCTCCCTCCCTTTTCCCTCCTCCCCTTCCCCCGCCCATCCCCTCCTTATTCCTATTCTCCCTCTTCCCTCCCTCTATCTTTCTTCTCTCTTCCTTCTCCCTATTTCCCTTCTTTTACTAACCTCCTCCCTTCTCCTTTCTCTCCTCTTTATCCTTTCCTCTCTTTCTCCTCCTTCATTTTCTCTTCTCTAATTCCCACTTCTCCCCTACGGCTTTACCCCTCCCTTCCGCCTTACTCTTCCCCTCCCTTTTCCTTTCTCTCCTTCCCTTCTCTCTCCCTCTTTTTCCCTCCTTTCTCCATTCCTTCTACCTCTTTCCCTCTTTTACTTCTTCTTTCCCTTTTCTTTTTTCTTACCCCTCTCCTCATTCTTCTCTCTCTCTCCCCTTCCTCCTCTTCCCTTCCCTCCTCTCTCCCTCTTTCTTTAACCTTCTCTCCTTTTCCCTTTCCCTTCCTTATCCTTTTCTTTCCTCTCCCCCTCCCCTCCACCTTCTCTCTTCTCTCCTCCCCACCTCCCCAGCTCCTCCTTACCTTCTTCTTCCTCTATCTCTCTCCTTTACCTTCTCCCCTTCCTTTTCTTCCCCCTGTCCCTCTTTTCTTACTCGCCTTCCTCCATCCCCATCTCCTTCTATCTCTCTTACACCTTCCTTTCTCCCCTCTCCCCTTCTTCCTTTTTTCAAACCCCCTCTTACTTCATCTTCCCCTGTTCTCTTCCCTTCTATTCCCCCTGTCTCTTCTTTCGTCCTTCCTTTTTTCTCTCTTTTTCTTCTTCCCTCTTCCTACCTTCTTTCCTCCCCACATCATCCTACCTCCCCTCCTCTTCCCTTTCTATCTTCCTCCCTACTTCCTCTTTCATTCTTCTCCCTGCTTTCTTTTTCTCTTTAACCCTTTTCTTTTTCTACTTTCCTCCCTCTACTCTTCCTTTCTCCTTCTCTCATCTCTCCCTTCCACCTTACTCCTCCCCCACCTTTCTTACCCTCCTTCCCATTTCTTTCTCTTATCCTCATTTTCTAGCCCCCTGTCTCTCCTTTCTCCCTCTTTCTCCCTTTTTCCTCTCACCTCCCTTCCCTTACCTCTTCCCTAGCCTCACTCTCCTTCCTCTCTCCCTTCGCTTTTCTTCCCCCCTTCCCTTCCCATTCCTTCTCCACCTTCTCCCTCCTCTCTTTACTTCGTCTCCTCTCCCTTCCTTCTCCTTCTTCTTCCGCTCCCTTTTCCTTCCTTCTCTCTACTCTTCCCATCTTCACTTGGTCCCCCCTCCTTCTTATCTCTCCCCTCTCTTCCTTCTTCCTCCTCCCCCTATCTTCTCCTCCTCTTCCTTTTTCTTCCCCTTACTTCTCCTTTCTTCCCCCCCTCCTTTCCTTCTCTTCCTTCCTTCTCCCCTTCTCCCCGTCCTTCCTTCTTTCTTCCTCTTCTCTCCCTTCCTCTTCTTCTCTGCTTCTTCGTTCTTCCTCTTTATCTCCCCGTTCCCTTTCCTTCTTAACCTCCTTCCTTCTCTCTTCATTCCTTGCCTCCTCCTTCTCTTCTCCTCCCCGCCTTTTTCTCCCCTCTCCCTTTCTCTGTATTACCGCCTTTCATATGATCGATTTCCCCGTCGTCTGATGAATCTCTCTCCTCCTCTCCCTACTCCTCTCCTATTCTTTTCCCTTCGCTTCCTTCTTTTCCCCCTCATCCCTTCTCCACTCCCCTCCCCTTCTGTGTCCTCTCCCCACCCCTTCGCCTGCTTCTCTCCCTTTCCTCTTTCCTTTTCTCTTTCTCTGTCCTATCTCCTCCTCTCCTATTCCTCTTCCCCGTGTAAACTTTCCCCTTCCTTTCCCCTCCCCTCTCCCCCTCTCCCATCTCCCCCCTCTTCCTCCCTCCTTCTCATCGCTTTCTCTCCCTTCTACTACTCTTCCTTACCATTTGTATTTAAAAGGTTTCCTCTTCTTCCTGCCTTCCCTTCTCCCATCGTCTTTCCCTTGCATTCGACAAAATCCTTATCCCTTTCATCTCATTGTATAACTCTTCTCCAGACAATCCATCAGATGCAGTTTGACATCTCATCTCGCCACCTAATTTCTAATCATACTTATAATCACAATTCCCCTACATTTTTCTCTCTCTTCTGCGACTTTACACGCACCCCTACTTAGAACTCCATTCCGTCCATTCCCTTTCAACTCTCTCCAATATATCTCTTTCGCACAATGTTACGCCTATCAAATATTACTCAGCGTCAGTCTTCTCTTTAAATCCATTTATTCTCCATATTCCGCTTCCCCCTATCATTCGCGTCACATCACACATCACTCCCCATCACTCTTTTATTTCTCATACTGACTCCCATCTTCTACTTCTCCTGGTCAAGCCCACTTTCCCTAGATCTCGGGCTCACCATCTCTCTCTTCAGCAGTTTCGCTTTATGGATTCACTCCTGATCTAGTGCATCGATTTCCAGACAGCATTACCGTTACCATACTCTTGTCTTCCGTTATCTTACTCGATTGATCCACGATGCTCCTTCATATACAACCTCCATTCTGATTCCCCATGCTATCTTCTTATCATTAACTTCCTCTAACTAATTCGTGTAGTGCCACAGAAATCCCCGTTTCTGCTGCCCATATACTACTTCAATATAGGCGCAGCAGTTCTACCAGTACCTCATTCAAAAGATAAACCACTCTACTCTAACACTTAACCTCTCCTTCTTCCTCCTATAAATCCTCAAATATTTCTACTTTCCTCCCCTCCACTTCTTTCGAGAGAAACTCCTTCTCTAGAAAGGATCCATTCTAGCAACTAATGTCTTGCCTTTCGATCTTGATAGAAGGTGTACCCAACAGTCTCCTTTGGGTATCCTATGAAGACACATTTCCTCGATTTCGGGTTCGAGCTTATCAGGTTGAAGCTTCACATAAGCATCGCACCCCAAACTTTAAGAAACGACAAACTTTGGTTTCTTGCCAAACCACAGTTCATAAGCGTCGTCTCAACATGGATTTTGATGTGCCCTCATTAACCTGTGAATGCAGCCGTCTCTCAAACGTCAATAACCCAAATACTAGCGTTATTTAAATCTAGATCACACCACTAGATCTCACCATAGCTAGACATTATCATTTTACAATGTTTCTACCGATCACTACCATCTACGTGTGTTGTCCTCCACCCCTGCGGCAGTTTGCAACACTATCTGCATTTTTCAACTGTGTTATGACCAAAACTCGTCTAACCTCAAATATTCTCTCCCCACGATCAGATCCGTACCAAATCTTATCTTCTTCCTACTCTGCATGACTTTTTCACTACCTCATCTCTAACTTCTCTACTTTTTCACAAACGTTTCTCAGACCTTATGCTTTCTCATTAACACGCCTTTATTACCCATAATCTCGCCTTAAATCATCTCGCTCGACGTGCCGACCAAATAACGCTACCTATCGCCAAACGAAGCCCCCTCTAACATTCCATCGTGCATCTTACCATCTTGCTATGTATTGCATTTTCTCAACAAATTTCTGCCTCTCCTCCACTTATCCTCTAAGCACGCGCGTCTCTTATCATTCTTGCCCTCATATCCTGTCTCTCACCTTTCAGCTACCTAATGATCACTAACCTACACTTTTCAAATATTGACTCCTTCCTACCAGCTTCGGCGGATTTCTTCATCCGTCTCTCTTATCACCCACATACCCTAAACCCTCCTCTCACGCTCGTCCACACACCTATAGCACACTATTTCTCCTACTATCAATCTGGCATCTCTTTTATTTCTTCCACACAAACATTATCGTTCTAGTTACCTTACCCCTCATCCGCTTTCATCTCAAATTCCACCACCCTCTTCATAGTCGTCGCATTCGATCATACAAAATACTCCTACCTCCATTACTATCAACTATGAACAACCACCTTCTATTCCTCTATCTAAACTGAATAACCCCTTCTATTCTAAATACAAGCATCCACATAAATTTCAGCTCTCAACCTCTCATCTTCTACACTCACACTAATACTAGTCTAATTATGTATATCCAATCGTCGATGCCACACTCTTCCGCTTCCCTCCCCCTCCCTAGCGTGCCGATCCCTCCTCATTCCACACCGACCGTACCCACTTCCCACTGTCGCATCCTGCACCTCCGCCCTCTCCCCATCTTTCTCTGCCTCTAATCTACTCCTTTCCTAGTCTGCAAAATTTCATTATCAACACGATACCAGTATCATCTATATAACACGACCTCTAGCTCTCATAAGCGTACACCTCTAATAACATGTATCACCACATATATCTTGCTTTCCCTTGCCCTATTCCTCTATCCCCCAAACTACTTCCGTGGGCCAGCTCGTTCAGAGCCATTCTCTTCAGCATACCACTCAGTTTCTGCTACTCCTATATCCTTGCTTCTTTCTTGCCCCGCCAACTCTCTTCCTCCGTCTTGCTCCTTCCTGATCTCCCCTTCTTCTTTCCCTCTTGCCCTCTTCCTGAAACTGTCCTATGACCATCAACACTGACTGCCCTCTTTCTGCTCCTACCCTCCGCATCCTTAGCATGTGCCAGAGCACCCCTGCTTAATTCTCTCCCCATTCTCATCCCTTGGCAATTATACTCATCACCGAATCTCTCTGACTGCTTCTTTGCGATCTTTAGTCATTGTGACATATCTGTACAAATGAAACTAGTCATTAACAAGTCAGAAGATCTTATAAAACGCACTCAGTTAATCAGTCATTTAATACTTAACCCGGTATCTGCATTTACCCAGACATCTTGTATGTATATGGAACTCATCTGACAGATACTATCTCCATCCATCTTCATCGTACCCTATACCTATTGAACTTCACCGCTCTTCAATGCCGGCATTTTCTAAATGCCTAACTCCATGACTATGACAACTGAGAACCAAATTCATATGACATCAATGACGGTTACAAAACTTGTTTTGACCATAGTTCCCCATTCAATCACCGTAAGCGACATAGCACCACTAACACTGAATCCTCAGTTTCTAGTCACAATCTACTAGCGAGACGCCAACGCATTCACAATCTGACAAGTTGCTGGCGCAAGATACCTAGGTACAACTACTAGCGGTGCCTTCCAGACGAACTCTCGATGCAGCAATGAGGATAAATCCTCAATGACGGACCCCCAAGTAATTGCTACCATCATCTTTCAACTTTGCTTTCTCAAGGAACGCATTAAAAAACGGAACGAACAACAGCACGGGCCATCTATCTACAATCAACATAGACAAGCAAGATACTATCAGGTACTAAGTTCATGATAAATTTAAGTTCAATTAATCATATTACTTAAGAACTCCCACTTAGATAGACATCCCTCTAATCCTCTAAGTGATCACGTGATCCAAATCAACTAAACCATAACCGATCATCACGTGAAATGGAGTAGTTTCAATGGTGAACATCACTATGTTGATCATATCTACTATATGATTCACGCTCGACCTTTCGGTCTCAGTGTTCCGAGGCCATATCTGCATATGCTAGGCTCGTCAAGTTTAACCTGAGTATTCTGCGTGTGCAAAACTGGCTTGCACCCGTTGTAGATGGACGTAGAGCTTATCACACCCGATCATCACGTGGTGTCTGGGCACGACGAACTTTGGCAACGGTGCATACTCAGGGAGAACACTTTTATCTGAAATTTAGTGAGAGATCATCTTATAATGCTACCTCAATCAAAGCAAGATAAGATGCATAAAAGATAAACATCACATGCAATCAATATAAGTGATATGATATGGCCATCATCATCTTGTGCTTGTGATCTCCATCTCCGAAGCACCTCCATGATCACCATCATCACCGGCGCGACACCTTGATCTCCATCGTAGCATCGTTGTCGTCTCGCCAATCTTATGCTTCTACGACTATCGCTACCGCTTAGTGATAAAGTAAAGCATTACAGGGCGATTGCATTGCATACAATAAAGCGACAACCATATGGCTCCTGCCAGTTGCCGATAACTCGGTTACAAAACATGATCATCTCATACAATAAAATAGCATCATGTCTTGACCATATCACATCACAACATGCCCTGCAAAAACAAGTTAGACATCCTCTACTTTGTTGTTGCAAGTTTTACGTGGCTGCTACGGGCTGAGCAAGAACCGTTCTTACCTACGCATCAAAACCACAACGTTTGTCAAGTTGGTGTTTTAACCTTCTCAAGGACCGGGCGTAGCCACACTCGGTTCAACTAAAGTTGGACAAACTGACACCCGCCAGCCACCTGTGTGCAAAGCACGTCGGTAGAACCAGTCTCGCGTAAGCGTACGCGTAATGTCGGTCCGGGCCGCTTCATCCAACAATACCGCCAACCAAAGTATGACATGCTGGTAAGCAGTATGACTTATATCGCCCACAACTCACTTGTGTTCTACTCGTGCATATAACATCAACACAAAAACCAGGCTCGGATGCCACTGGTTGGGGAACGTAGTAATTTCAAAAAATTTCCTACGCACACGCAAGATCATGGTGATGCATAACAACGAGAGGGGAGAGTGTTGTCTACGTACCCTTGTAGACCGAAGCGGAAGCGTTGACGCAACGTAGAGGAAGTAGTCGTACGTCTTCCCGGTCCAACCGATCCAAGCACCGTTACTCGGGCACCTCCGAGTTCTTGGCACACGATCAGCTCGATGACGCTCCCCGGGCTCCAATCCAGCAAACCTTCGGGGAGGAGTTCTGTCAGCACGACGGCATGGTGACGATCTTGATGTTCAACCGTCGCAGGGCTTCGCCTAAGCACCGCTACAATATGACCGAGGTGTAATATCATGGAGGGGGGCACCGCACACGGCTAAGGAACGATCACGAAGATCAACTTGTGTGTCTATGGGGTGCCCCCTACCCCCGTATATAAAGGAGTGGAGGAGGGGAGGACCGGCCCTCTCTATGGCGCGCCCTAGGGGAGTCCTACTCCCACCGGGAGTAGGATTCCCCCTTTCCTAGTCCAACTAGGAGTCCTTCCAAGTATTAGGAGTAGGAGACAAGGAAGGGGAAGAGGGAAGAGAAGGAAGGAGGGGGCGCAGCCCCTCCCCCTAGTCCAATTCGGACTAGGCCTTGGGGGGGCGCGCGGCCTGCCTCTCGCTCTCCCCTAAAGCGCAATAAGGCCCATATACTTCTTCTCCCGTATTCCCGTAACTCCCCGATACTCCGAAAAATACCCGAACCACTCGGAACCTTTCCGATGTCTGAATATAGTCGTCCAATATATCGATCTTTACGTCTCGACCATTTCGAGACTCCTCGTCATGTCCCCGATCTCATCCGGGACTCCGAACTCCTTCGGTACATCAAAACTCATAAACTCATAATATAACTGTCATCGAAACCTTAAGCGTGCAGACCCTACGGGTTCGAGAACAATGTAGACATGACCGAGACACGTCTCCGGTCAATAACCAATAGCGGAACCTGGATGCTCATATTGGCTCCTACATATTCTACGAAGATTTTTATCGGTCAGACCGCATAACAACATACGTTGTTCCCTTTGTCATTGGTATGTTACTTGCCCGAGATTCGATCATCGGTATCTCAATACCTAGTTCAATCTCGTTACCGGCAAGTCTCTTTACGCGTTCCATAATACATCTTCTCGCAACTAACTCATTAGTTGCAATGCTTGCAGGGCTTATGTGATGTGCATTACCGAGAGGGCACAGAGATACCTCTCCAACAATCGGAGTGACAAATCCTAATCTCGAAATACGCCAACCCAACATGTACCTTTGGAGACACCTGTAGAGCTCCTTTATAATCACCCAGTTACATTGTGACGTTTGGTAGCACACAAAGTGTTCCTCCGGTAAACGAGAGTTGCATAATCTCATAGTCATAGGAACATGTATAAGTCATGAAGAAAGCAATAGCAACATACTGAACGATCGAGTGCTAAGCTAACGGAATGGGTCAAGTCAATCACATCATTCTCCTAATGATGTGATCCCGTTAATCAAATAACAACTCTTTGTCTATGGTTAGGAAACATAACCATCTTTGATTAACGAGCTAGTCAAGTAGAGGCATACTAGTGACACTCTGTTTGTCTATGTATTCACACATGTATTATGTTTCCAGTTAATACAATTCTAGCATGAATAATAAACATTTATCATGAAATAAGAAATAAATAATAACTTTATTATTGCCTCTAGGGCATATTTCCTTCAGTCTCCCACTTGCACTAGAGTCAATAATCTAGTTCACATCGCCGTGTGATCTAACATCAATAGTTCACAACTTTATGTGGTTAACACCCATAGTTCACATCGATATGTGACCAACACCCAAAAGGTTTACTAGAGTCAGTAATCTAGTTCACATTGCTATGTGATTAACACCCAAAGAGTACTAAGGTGTGATCATGTTTTGCTTGTGAGAGAAGTTTAGTCAACGGGTCTGCCATATTCAGATCCGTATGTATTTTGCAAATTTCTATGTCAACAATGCTCTGCACAGAGCTACTCTTAGCTAATTGCTCCCACTTTCAATATGTATCCAGATTGAGACTTAGAGTCATCTAGAGCAGTGTCAAAATTTGCATCAACGTAACCCTTTACGACGAACCCTTTTTGTCACGTCCATAATTGAGAAACATATCCTTATTCCACTAAGGATAATTTTGACTGCTGTCCAGTGATCTACTCCTAGATCACTATTGTACTCCCTTGCCAAAATCAGTGTAGGGTATACAATAGATCTGGTACACAGCATGGCATACTTTATAGAACCTATGGCCAAGGCATAGGGAATGACTTTCATTCTCTTTCTATCTTCTGCCGTGGTCGGGTTTTGAGTCTTACTCAATTTCATACCTTGTAACATAGGCAAGAACTCTTTCTTTGACTGTTCCATTTTGAACTACTTCAAAATCTTGTCAAGGTATGTACTCATTGAAAAAACTTATCAAGCGTCTTGATCTATCTCTATAGATCTTGAAGCTTAATATGTAAGCAGCTTCACCGAGGTCTTTCTTTGAAAAACTCCTTTCAAATACTCCTTTATGCTTTGCAGAATAATTCTACATTATTTCCGATCAACAATATGTCATTCACATATACTTATCAGAAATGTTGTAGTGCTCCCACTCACTTTCTTGTAAATACAGGCTTCACCGCAAGTCTGTATAAAACTATATGCTTTGATCAACTCATCAAAGTGTATATTCCAACTCTGAGATGCTTGCACCAGTCCATAGATGGATCGCTGGATCTTGCACATTTTGTTAACACCTTTAGGATTGACAAAACCTTCTGGTTGCATCATATACAACTCTTTTTAATAAATCCATTAAAGATTGCAGTTTTGTTATCCATTTGCCAGATTTCTTAAAATGCGGCAATTGCTAACATGATTCAGACAGACTTAAGCATAGATACAAGTGAGAATCTCTCATCGTAATCAACACATTGAACTTGTCGAAAACCTTTTTGCGACAATTCTGGCTTTGTAGATAGTAACACTACTATCAACGTCTGTCTTCCTCTTGTAGATCCATTTATTTTCTATGGCTTGCCGATCATCGGGCAAATCCAGCAAAGTCCATACTTTGTTCTCATACATGGATCATATCTCAGATTTCATGGCCTCAAACCATTTCGCGGAATCTGGGCTCATCATCGCTTCCTCATAGTTCGTAGGTTCGTCATGGTCAAGTAACATGACCTCCAGAATATGATTACCGTACCACTCTGGTGCGGATCTCACTCTGGTTGACCTACGAGGTTCGGTAGTAACTTGATCTGAAGTTACATGATCATCATCATTATCTTCCTCACTAATTGGTGTAGTAGTCACTAGAACAGATTTCTGTGATGAACTACTTTCCAATAAGGGAGATGGTACAATTACCTTATCAAGTTTTCTACTTTCTTCCCACTCACTTCTTTTGAGAGAAACTCCTTCTCTAGAAAGTATCCATTCTCAGCAACGAATGTCTTGCCTTCGGATCTGTGATAGAAGGTGTACCCAATAGTCTCCTTTGGGTATCCTATGAAGACATATTTCTCCGATTTGGGTTTGAGCTTATCAGGATGAAACTTTTTCATATAAGCATCACAACCCAAACTTTAAGAAACGACAACTTTGGTTTCTTGCCAAACCACAGTTCAGATTGTGTCGTCTCAACGGACTTAGATGGTGCCCCTTTTTAATGTGAATGCAGCTGTCTTTAATGCATAACCTCAAAAACGATAGTGGTAAATCGGTAAGAAACATCATAGATTTGCACTATATCTAATAAAGTACGGCTATGACGTTCGGACACACCATTATGCTATGGTGTTCCAGGTGGCATGAATTTGTGAAACTATTCCACATTGTTTTAATTGAAGACCAAACTCGTAACTCAAATATTTGTCTCCGCGATCAGATCATAGAAACCTTATTTTCTTGTCACGATGATTTTCCACTTCACTCTGAAATTCTTTGAGCTTTTCAAATGTTTCAGACTTATGTTTCATCAAGTAGATATACCCATATCTGCTCAAATCATCTGTGAAGGTCAAAAAATAATGATACCCACTGCAAGCCTTGATATTCATCAGACCACATACATCAGTATGTATGATTTCCAACAAATCTGTTGCTTGCTCCATTGTTCCGGAGAACGGCGTTTTAGTCATCTTGCCCAAGAGACATGGTTCGCAAGCATCAAGTGATTCATAATCAAGTGATTCCAAAATCCCATCAGCATGGAGGTTCTTCATGCGCTTTACACCAATATGACCTAAACGGCAGTGCCACAAATATGGTTCACTATCATTATCAACTTTGCTTCTTTTGGCATCAATGTTATGAATATGTGTATCACCACAATCGAGATTAAACAGAAATAGACCACTCTTCACGGGTGCATGACCATAAAAGATATTACTCATATAAATAGAACAACCATTATTCTCTGATTTAAACGAATAACCGTCTCGCACTAAACAAGATCCAGATATAATGTTCATGCTCAAAGCCGACACCAAATAACAATTATTCAGGTCTAAAACTAATCCCGAAGGTAGATGTAGAGGTAGCATGACAACAACGATCACATCGACATTGGAACCATTCCCGACGCGCATCATCACCTCGTGCTTAGCCAATCTTCGTTTAATCCGCAGCTCCTGTTTCGAGTTGCAAATATGAGCAATCGAACCAGTATCGAATACCCAAGCGCTACTACGAGCATTAGTAAGGTACACATCAATAACATGTATATCAAATGTACCTTTGTTCAATTTGCCATCCTTCTTATCCGCCAAATACTTGGGGCAGTTCTTCTTCCAGTGACCAGTCCCTTTGCAGTCGAAGCACTCAGTTTCAGGCTTAGGTCTAGCTTTGGGCTTCTTCCCGGGAGTGGCAACTTGCTTGCCATTCTTCTTGAAGTTCCCCTTCTTTCCCTTGCCCTTTTTCTTGAAACTAGTGGTCTTGTTAACCATCAACACTTGATGCTCCTTCTTAATTAATACATCTTTAGCTTTGAGGATTGCAAAGAGCTCGGGAATTGTCTTCTCCATCCCTTGTATATTATAGTTCATCACGAAGCCTTTATAGCTTGGTGGCAGTGATTGAAGAACTATGTCAATAACACTATCATTTGGAAGATTAACTCCCAGCTGAGTCAAGTGATTATGATACCCGGACATTTTGAGTATGTGTTCACCGACAGAACTGTTCTCCTCCATCTTGCAACTATAGAACTTGTTGGAGACTCCATATCTCTCAACTCGGGCATTTGCTTGAAATATTAACTTCAACCCCTGGAACATATCATATGCTCCATGACGTTCAAAGTGTCTTGAAGTCCCGATTCTAAGCCGTAAAGCATGACACTCTGAACTATCGAGTAGTCATCATATCGAGCTTGCATGATGTTCAAAACATCAGCATCTGCTCCTGCAGTAGGCCTTTCACCTAGCGGTGCATCAAGGACATAATTCTTCTGTGTGGCAATGATGATAATCCTCAAGTTACATACCCAGTCTATGTAGTTGCTACCATCATCTTTCAACTTAGCTTTCTCTAGGAATGCATTAAAATTCAGGGGAATGGTAGCATGGGCCATTGATCTACAACATAGATACGCAAATACTATGATGACTAAGTTCATGATAAATTAAGTTCAATTAATCAAATTACTTAAGAATTCCCACTTAGATAGGCATCCCTCAAGTCATCTAAATGATACGCGATCCAAATCAACTAATCCATGTCCGATCATCACGTGAGATGGAGTAGTCATCAATGGTGAACATCTCTATGTTGATCATATCTACTATATGATTCACGTTCGACCTTTCGGTCTCTAGCATTCTGAGGCCATGTCTGTACATGCTAGGCTCGTCAAGTTTAACGTGAGTATTCCGCATGTGCAAAACTGTCTTGCACCCATCACTACAAAAAAAACACACTTCCGTGATGATACGTGTTTGTCACAGTAGACCACGTTTTCTGTCATGCATGTACATCCATGACGATTTTATGAAAGAATCAAGATAGTCATACCTGTGCTGTCGTAGAAGTGTTCCATGACATTACGAAAATTATCATCACGGAAGTGTCCAGTTCCATGACGATAAATCGCGCGTCACAGAAGTTCTTTCATCAAGGGTGACCGACATGTGGCATCCACCGTAACGGAACGCAGTTAAGCTATCGGGTCCGGTTTTGGATCCGATAACCCATTAACAGCCCCGACCAATGGGGATTTTCCACGTGTAAAATCATCATTGGCTGGAGGAAACATGTATCGGCTCACTGTTGGGACATATGTCATCCACTCATTGGACCCAAAGCGCCTATGATACGTCGGCAGTGGCACGACCCAATAGAGGCCCATTCCTGTGAAAAGGCCGGCCCGTTTGATTTGGTCAAAAGGTGGCGGGCTAGCCCACGGCAAGCATGTTAACGGCCTGTTCGCATATAGCCCATTTACAGCCCACTAACCCAGGGCCCGTTTATGGCCTATCTAAATTAGGCCCAATAGCTTCATCTGGGCCGTCCAATCTAATTCCAGCCCGTTTTAACTTCCGGCCCATGTATGGTCCACGACGTCTTTCGACCCATATGAGGCCCTGATACGTCTCCAACGTATCTATAATTTTTGATTGTTCCATGCTATTATATTATCTATTTTGGATGTTTATGGGCTTTATTAAACACTTTTATATTATTTTTGGGACTAACCTATTAACCCAGAGCCTAGTGCAAGTTTTTGTTTTTTTCCTTCTTTTAGAGTATCTCAGAAAAGGAAAATCAAACGGAGTCCAATTGACCTGAAACTTCACCGAACTTATTTTTGGACCAGAAGAAGCCCACGGAGTATCAGAGTGGACTAGGAGAGTCCCAGGCTGCCCACGAGGGTGGGGGCGCGCCCCTGCCTCGTGGACAGCCCGGAGGTCCACCAACGTACTTCTTCCTCCCATATATACCCATATACCCTAAAAACTTCGGGGAGCATAATAGATTGGGAGTTCCGCCGCCAGAAGCCTCTGTAGCCACTGAAAACCAATCTAGACCCGTTCCGGCACCCTGCGGGATGGGGAATCCCTTGATACGTCTCCATCGTATCTACTTTTCCAAACAATTTGCCCTTGTTTTGGACTTTAACTTGTACGATTTGAATGGAACTAACCCGGACTGACGCTGCTTTCAGCAGAATTACCATGGTGTTCTTTTATGTGCAGAAAACAAATATTCTCGGAATGACCTGAAACTCCACGGGAGGTCTTAGAAAAAATAATAAAAAATCCTCGCCAAATATGAAGACCAGGGGGCCCACACCCTTTCCACGAGGGTGGGGGGCGCCCCCCCTAGGGCGCGCCCCCTACCTCGTGGGCCCCCTGTTGACCCTCCGATGCCAACTCCAACTCTATATATTTGCTTTCGGAGAGAAAAAATCAGAGAGAAGAAATCATCGTGTTTTACGATACGGAGCCGCCGCCAAGCCCTAAAACCTCTTGGGAGGGCTGATCTGGAGTCCGTTCGGGGCTCCGGAGAGGGGGATTCGTCGCCGTCGTCATCATCAACCATCCTCCATCACCAATTTCATGATGCTCAGCGCCGTGCGTGAGTAATTGCATCATAGGCTTGCTGGACGGTGATGGGTTGGATGAGATTTATCATGTAATCGAGTTAGTTTTGTTAGGGTTTGATCCCTAGTATCCATCATGTTCCGAGATTGATGTTGCTATGACTTTGCTATGCTTAATGCTTGTCACTAGGGCCCGAGTGCCATGATTTCAGACCTGAACCTATTATGTTTTCATGAATATATGTGAGTTCTAGATCCTATCTTGCAAGTCTATAGTCACATACTATGTGTTATGATCCGGCAACCCCGAAGTGACAATAATCGGGACCACTCCCGGTGATGACCATAGTTTGAGGAGTTCATGTATTCACAATGTGCTAATGCTTTGTTCCGGTTCTCTATTAAAAGGAGGCCTTAATATCCCTAAGTTTCCAATAGGACCCCGCTGCCACGGGAGGGTAGGACAAAAGATGTCATGCAAGTTCTTTTCCATAAGCACGTATAACTATATACGGAATACATGCCTACATTACATTGATGAATTGGAGCTAGTTCTGTGTCACCCTATGTTATGACTGTTACATGATGAACCGCATCCGGCATAATTATCCATCACCGATCCAGTGCCTACGAGTTTTCCATATACTGGTCCACGCTTATTTACTTTCCCGCTGCTACTGTTACAATCACTACAAAATAACAAAAACATTACTTTTGTTGTCTTTACTTTTGTTGCCGCTACCGCCACTATCATATTACTTTGCTACTAAACACTTCGCCGCAGATACTAAGTTTCCAGGTGTGGTTGAATTGACAACTCAGCTGCTAATACTTGAGAATATTCTTTGGCCCCCCTTGTGTCGAATCAATAAATTTGGGTTGAATACTCTACCCTCGAAAGCTGTTGCGATCCCCTATACTTGTGGGTTATCAAGACTAATTTCTGGCGCCGTTGCCGGGGAGCATAGCTCTATTCTTTGAGTCACTTGGGATTTATATCTGCTGGACACTATAAGAACTTGAGAGATCCAAAAACCAAGATCTATCCCTCAACTACGAGGGGAGGTAAGGAATTGCCTTCTAGCTCTGCACTTGATTCACCTTCTGTTATGAGTAAGTTTACGACACCTACATCTGCTTCTGCTATTCGTTCTGATATGTCGCATGTTATTGATGATGCCACTTCTGCTATACTTATGATGAAACTGCTTCTATGCCTGATACTACTGTGCCACTTAGTGATTTTCTAGAATGAACAAATTGCTAGGGCTAGAGAAAAAGAAATTATTGAATCTGAATACGATGATGATAGTGATGATGAAAATATGCCTGTTATTCCTGAGGGTTATTTATTTGATCAAGATGCTTCTTTAGCTATTTTAGCTTGCAGAGATAGATATGAGCTTAAGAGGTTATTAATTAAATGGAACAAAGAACCATTTAGAGATAAAATGAAACCCGATCCTGCTTTTGCTACTTCACCTATATGTGTTCCTGATAAAAATTATGAATTCTCTGTTGATCCTGATATAATTGCTTTGGTTGAATCTGATCCGTTCTATGGCTATGATTCCGAAACTGTTGTGGCACATCTTACTAAATTAAATGATATAGCTGCCCTGTTCACTAATAATGAGAGATCACGTTACCTCTATTTACTCAAAATATTTCCGTTTTCATTAAAGGGAGATGCTAAGATATGGTTTAATTCTCTTGATCCTGGTTGTGTGCGTAGTCCCCAGGATATGATTTATTACTTCTCTACTAAATATTTCCCTGCTCATAAGAAACAAGCTGCTTTAAGGGAAATATACAACTTTGTGCAAATTAAAGAAGAGAGTCTCCCACAAGCTTGGGGGAGGCTTCTCAAGTTACTTAATGCTTTGCCTGATCATCCTCTCAAGAAACCTGAAATACTTGATATCTTTTATAACAGACTAACCGATGCTTCTAGAGATTACCTGGATAGTTGTGCTGGTTCTCTTTTCACGGAAAGAACACCGGATGAAGCTGAAATTTTATTGAATAATATGTTGACAAATGAAAATAATTGGGCACCTCCTGAGCCAGCTCCTGAGCCGACTCCTGCTCCAGTTACTGAACCTATTCCTAAACCAACTCCGAAGAAGAGAGGTGTTTTATTTCTCAGTCCTGAAGATATGCAAGAGGCAAAGAAATCTATGAAAGAAAAAGGTATTAAAGCTGAAGACGCTAAGAATTTACCTCCTATTGAAGAAATACATGGTCTTAATTCATCGCCTGTTGAAGAAACCTATGATCTCAACTATTTATTTATTGAAGAACCTCCTGATCCCGATATCCCGACACAGGTAGTAAAGGTAAATTCTCTCTATAGATATGATAAAGCTGAAGTCCCTCCTACTAAAATTGCTAGTCAATGCTAGGATGAGTTTGATAACTTTATGTATAAGCAAGATGACTTCAATGCTTATTTTGGTAGACAATTAAAAGAAAATGCTTATATGATTAGACGCTTGGGTGATTATATGGATGATATTAAAGGTGAACTTAAACTTATTAGCAAACATGCTTCTATGGTCACCACCCAAGTAGAACAAGTACTTAAAGCTCAAAAAGAAGTGCTTAATGAAATGAATAGTAAAGAATAATGATTATGCTGTTAGAGTGGCTACTAGAACTGGTAGAATGACTCAGGAACCTTTGTATCCTGAAGGCCACCCTAAGGGAATTGAGCAAGATTCTCAAAGAAATAATGTAGATGCACCTAGTCCTTCTAAAAGGAAGAAAAAGAGAAATGATAGGACTTTGCATGCTTCTAGTGAACCTATTACTAAAACACCTGAGAATCCAAATGATACTTCTATTTCTGATGCTGAAACGCAATCTGGTAATGAACCTGAAACTAGTGATAATGTCAATAATAATGTTCATGATGATGCTCAACCTAGTAATGATAATGATATAGAAATTGAACTTGATGTTGATCTTGATAACCCACAATCAAAGAACCAACATTATGATAAGAAAGACTTTGTTGCTAGGAAACATGGTAAAGAAAGTGAACCATGGGTTCAGAAACCCATGGCTTTTCCTCCCAAACCATCCAAGAACAAGGATGATGAGGATTTTGAGTGCTTTGATGAAATGATTAGACCTATCTTTTTGCGTATGCGATTAACTGATATGCTCAAAATGAATCCTTATGCTAAGTACATGAAAGATATTGTTACTAATAAAAGAAAGATACCGGGAGCTGAAGTTTCCACCATGCTTGCTAATTATACTTTTGACGGTGGAATACCTAAGAAACTAGGAGATCCCGGTGTACCAACTATACCATGCTCCATGAAAAGAAACTATGTTAATACTGCTTTATGTGATCTTGGAGCCGGTGTTAGTGTTATGCCTCTCTCTTTATATCGTAGACTTGATTTGAATAAGTTGACACCTACTAAAATATCTTTGCAAATGGCTGATAAATCAACTGCTATACTTGTCGGTATTTGTGAGGATGTGCCTGTTGCAGTTGCAAACGTTACTATTTTAACAGACTTTGTTATTCTTGATATTCCTGAGGAAGATAGTATGTCTATTATTCTTGGAAGACCCTTTTTGAACACTGCAGGGGCTGTTATTGATTGCACTAAAGGCAATGCCACTTTTCATGTTAATGGTAATGGGCATACGATACACTTTCCGAGGAAACAACCTCAAGTTCATAGTATCAACTCTATTGGAAAAATTCAATTGATTATATTTTGGAGGTTTTGAATTTCCTCTTCCTACTGTCAAGAAGAAATATGATATTATTATTATTGGGGATGTGCATATCCCCATTGAGGTAACATAGTGTTATTCGAAATTTCTCCGGTTCCATGTTATTCAAAATGAGTTTGTTAACAAGACCTGATCAACCTTGTTAGTGGATTCCTTTTGATGAGCATGAGATGGATGAAACTAGAAGGCACAACTTTCTGTACCCCACTTTTACTTTCTGTTATTTATATTAAATAAAATAAAAATAGTATTTTATGTCTGTTATCTGAATTATCCGTGCAATATAAAAATACCCCGAAAATAAAAGTTCTCCAAATGCCATGAAATTTAAATATGATTTTTTTAGAATATTTGAGAATATTTGGCACTGAGAACACAGCAGGGGGGTCATCCACCTGGCCACGGGGGTGGAGGGCGCGCCCTACCCCCCTGGGCGCGCCCCCCTACCTCGTGGGCCCACGGTGGCCCTCCTCCACTTATCCTTTCACCCACACACTCCTTCTTCCTCCCACAAACATGAACAACCAGCTCAAACCCGAGTCCAAGCTCGTTTTGCTGCCATATTCGATCTCCTTGCTCAAAGCACCTCTCACAAAACTGCTTGGGGAGATTGTTCCTTGGTATGTGACTCCTCCATTGGTCCAATTAGTTTTTGTTCTAGTGCTTTATTCATTGCAAATTTTTGCTGCCTAGGTGACCATGTTCTTGAGCTTGCATGTCAAATTAATAAGGTTCCAAGTAGTTTTGATGCATGATATAGGATCTAGGCACTTGTAGGAGTAGTTGCCATCAATATTATTGAGTTTGGTTTACTTTTATTTTGAAGTTACTAAAAATTTCAGAATTTTTTAGAAAATGATGAAGAGATTTTGAGGGGCTCATCGAGCCGAAGCTCGAAGGAAAAGGCACATAAGCCTAAATATAATCTGCCTCGCACTGCGGAGGTTCGGGCGTGTGAATGGCCTTCCGATGATTTCTTGAGAGCAGCCGGGATTTATGAAGATTTTTATGAATTGACTAAGAATGCTAGCCTCACTGCTTTCCTCCACGACCAACGTGATCAGTATCTCTTACTCACAAATACCTTTGTGCAAAGCTTTCATTTCCATTCTAGGAGCTCACCACCTACGGTGGAGTTTCATTTATATGATGAGCATAAGGAGATGTCACTTTACGATTTTTGTCGGGTTTGTTTAGTCCCTTTCGAGGGCAAGACAGAGGAACCACATCGTGAGGATGTGGATGGGTTTATTGATACTATCACTATATAGGAAACAAGGGAGGTTTCTGATGCACGAATCACTAGCATACATTTTCTTGTTTTACGCTATTTCACATTATTTGCTAGTCATTGTTTAATTGGTCGCGGAAACTGTGGAAACCTTAGTATCCCTGATATTATTATTTTGCTCCACAGTTTATTCAGTGATAACTCTGTTAGTATGGGCGGCATTATTGCTAAACGGTTAAGTCTGAACCATACAAAGGGCCCCATCTTTGGAGGCATCTATGCTTCACGCCTAGTTGCACATTTTAACATACCTATTAGGCATTATGAGAAGGAAGAAAAAGTGTTGCCTCGTGTTTATTTAGATTATAAGAGTATGGTGGCACATGATTTCATTGTTAAGAATAGGGAAGGAGAGCTTAAATATAAATTGTTCTTTGATAAACATCATCCTGAGACTATTACCCTGCCTGCTCCTTCTTTGTTTGATTTATCTGTAGGCCAGTACCTTGTTCTGTTAGAGGCTATTCACGCCTACCGGAACCCTGCACCAGCCATGGAGCCAGAGCCGGAACCACAAGTTGATGCTTCACAACAGTTTAATTACTAGTGGGATCCGGA
>NC_053028.1:115591266-115628115 GCF_003073215.2 Triticum urartu
GGCTCCAAAAGCGTTTTGAGAGACACGGAGCATATGAGATGTTCGAAGAGCTGAAAATGGTTTTTCAAGCTCATGCCCGGGTCGAGAGATATGAAGTCTCCGACAAGTTCTTCAGCTGTAAGATGGAGGAAAATAGTTCTGTCAGTGAGCACATACTCAAATGTCTGGGTTGCATAACCGCTTGACTCAGCTGGGAGTTAATCTCCCGGATGACGCGGTCATTGACAGAATCCTTCAGTCGCTTCCACCGAGCTACAAGAGCTTTGTGATGAACTTCAATATGCAGGGGATGGAAAAGACCATTCCTGAGGTATATTCAATGCTGAAATCAGCAGAGGTGGAAATCAAAAAGGAACATCAAGTGTTGATGGTGAATAAAACCACTAAGTTCAAGAAAGGCAAGGGTAAGAAGAACTTCAAGAAGGACGGCAAGGGAGTTGCCGCGCCCGGTAAGCAAGCTGCCGGGAAGAAGCCAAAGAATGGACCCAAGCCCGAGACTGAGTGTTTTTATTGCAAGGGAAGTGGTCACTGGAAGCGGAACTGCCCCAAATACTTAGCGGACAAGAAGGCCGGCAACACTAAAGGTATATGTGATATACATGTAATTGATGTGTACCTTACCAGTACTCGTAGTAGCTCCTGGGTATTTGATACCGGTGCGGTTGCTCACATTTGTAACTCAAAGCAGGAGCTGCGAAATAAGCGGAGACTGGCGAAGGACGAGGTGACGATGCGCGTCGGGAATGGTTCCAAGGTCGATGTGATCGCCGTCGGCACGCTACCTCTACATTTACCTACGGGATTAGTTTTAAACCTCAATAATTGTTATTTAGTGCCAGCTTTGAGCATGAACATTGTATCAGGATCTCGTTTAATTCGAAGATGGCTACTCATTTAAATCCGAGAATAATGGTTGTTCTATTTATATGAGAGATATGTTTTATGGTCATGCTCCGATGGTGAATGGTTTATTCTTAATGAATCTCAAGCGTAATGCTACACATATTCATAGTGTGAATACCAAAAGATGTAAGGTTGATAATGATAGTCCCACATACTTGTGGCACTGCCGCCTTGGTCACATAGGTGTCAAACGCATGAAGAAGCTCCATGCAGATGGACTTTTAGAGTCTCTTGATTACGAATCATTTGACACGTGCGAACCATGCCTCATGGGTAAAATGACCAAGACTCCGTTCTCAGGAACAATGGAGCGAGCAACCAACTTATTGGAAATCATACATACTGATGTGTGCGGTCCAATGAGTGTTGAGGCTCGTGGTGGCTATCGTTATGTTCTCACCCTCACTGATGACTTGAGTAGATATGGGTATGTCTACTTAATGAAACACAAGTCTGAGACCTTTGAAAAGTTCAAGGAATTTCAGAGTGAGGTTGAGAATCAACGTGACAGGAAAATCAAGTTCTTGCGATCAGATCGTGGGGGAGAATACTTGAGTCACGAATTTGGCACACACTTAAGAAAATGTGGAATAGTTTCACAACTCACGCCGCCTGGAACACCTCAGCGTAATGGTGTGTCCGAACGTCGTAATCGCACTCTATTAGATATGGTGCGATCTATGATGTCTCTTACCGATTTACCGCTGTCATTTTGGGGCTATGCTTTAGAGACTGCCGCATTCACTTTAAATAGGGCTCCGTCGAAATCCGTTGAGACGACACCGTATGAATTATGGTTTGGGAAGAAACCTAAGCTGTCGTTTCTAAAAGTTTGGGGATGCGATGCTTATGTCAAGAAACTTCAACCTGAAAAGCTCGAACCCAAGTCGGAAAAATGCGTCTTCATAGGATACCCAAAAGAAACTATTGGGTACACCTTCTACCTCAGATCCGAAGGCAAGATCTTTGTTGCCAAGAATGGGTCCTTTCTAGAGAAAGAGTTTCTCTCGAGAGAAGTAAGTGGGAGGAAAGTAGAGCTTGATGAAGTATTGCCTCTTGAACCGGAAAATGGCTCAACTCAAGAAAATGTTCCTGAGGTGCCTGCACCGACTAGAGAGGAAGTTAATGATAATGATCAAGATACTTCTGATCAAGCTCCTACTGAAATTCGAAGGTCCACAAGGACACGTTCCGCACCAGAGTGGTACGGCAACCCTGTCTTGGAAATCATGTTGTTAGACAACGGTGAACCTTTGAACTATGAAGAAGCGATGGCGGGCCCGGATTCCGACAAATGGCTGGAAGCCATGAAATCCGAGATAGGATCCATGTATGAAAACTAAGTATGGACTTTGACTGACTTGCCCATTGAGCGGTGAGCCATAGAAAATAAATGGATCTTTAAGAAGAAGACAGACGCGGATGGTAATGTGACCATCTATAAAGCTCGACTTGTCGCTAAGGGTTATCGACAAGTTCAAGGGGTTGACTACGATGAGACTTTCTCACCGGTAGCGAAGCTGAAGTCCGTCCGAATCATGTTAGCAATTGCCGCATTCTATGATTATGAGATATGGCAAATGGACGTCAAAACGGCATTCCTTAATGGTTTCCTTAAGGAAGAATTGTATATGATGCAGCCGGAAGGTTTTGTCGATCCTAAGAATGCTGACAAGGTGTGCAAGCTCCAACGCTCGATTTATGGGCTGGTGCAAGCATCTCGGAGTTGGAACATTCGTTTTGATGAGATGATCAAAGCGTTTGGGTTTACGCAGACTTATGGAGAAGCCTGCATTTACAAGAAAGTGAGTGGGAGCTCTGTAGCATTTCTCATATTGTATGTGGATGACATACTGTTGATGGGAAATGATATAGAATTCTTGGAAAGCATAAAGGCCTACTTGAACAAGTGTTTTTCAATGAAGGACCTTGGAGAAGCTGCTTATATATTAGGCATCAAGATCTATAGAGATAGATCGAGACGCCTCATTGGTCTTTCATAGAGTACGTACCTTGACAAGATATTGAAGAAGTTCAAAATGGATCAGTCAAAGAAGGGGTTCTTGCCTGTATTGCAAGGTACGAGATTGAGCACGGCTCAATGCCCGACCACGGCAGAAGATAGAGAAAAGATGAGTGTCGTCCCCTATGCCTCGGCCATAGGGTCTATCATGTATGCTATGCTGTGTACCAGACCTGATGTAAACCTTGCCGTAAGTTTGGTAGGAAGGTACCAAAGTAATCCCGGCATGGAACACTGGACAGCGGTCAAGAATATCCTGAAGTACCTGAAAAGGACTAAGGATATGTTTCTCGTTTATGGAGGTGACGAAGAGCTCGTCGTAAAGGGTTACGTCGATGCTAGCTTCGACACAGATCTGGATGACTCTAAGTCACAAACCGGATACGTGTATATTTTGAATGGTGGGGCAGTAAGCTGGTGCAGTTGCAAGCAAAGCGTTGTGGCGGGATCTACATGTGAAGCGGAGTACATGGCAGCCTCGGAGGCAGCACAAGAAGCAGTCTGGGTGAAGGAGTTCATTACCGACCTAGGAGTCATACCCAATGCGTCGGGCCCGATGACTCTCTTCTGTGACAACACTGGAGCTATTGCCCTTGCCAAGGAGCCCAGGTTTCACAGGAAGACCAGGCATATCAAGCGTCGCTTCAACTCCATTCGTGAAAGTGTTCAAAATGGAGACATAGAGATTTTGTAAAGTACATACAGACCTGAATGTGGCAGATCCATTGACTAAACCTCTCCCTAGAGCAAAACATGATCAACACCAGAACTGCATGGGTGTTCGATTCATCACAATGTAACTAGACTATTGACTCTAGTGCAAGTGGGAGACTGTTGGAAATATGCCCTAGAGGCAATAATAAAATGGTTATTATTATATTTCTTGTTCATGATAATTGTCTATTGTTCATGCTATAATTGTGTTATCCGGAAATCGTAATACATGTGTGAATACATAGACCACAACACGTCCCTAGTGAGCCTCTAGTTGACTAGCTCGTTGATCAAAGATAGTCATGGTTTCCTGACTATGGACATTGGATGTCATTGATAACGGGATCACATCATTAGGAGAATGATGTGATGGACAAGACCCAATCCTAAGCTTAGCTCAAAGATCGTGTAGTTCGTTTGCTGTAGCTTTTCTGAATGTCAAGTATCATTTCCTTAGACCATGAGATTGTGCAACTCCCGGATACCGTAGGAGTGCCTTGGGTGTGCCAAACGTCACAACGTAACTGGGTGACTATAAAGGTACATTACAGGTATCTCCGAAAGTGTCTGTTGGGTTGGCACGAATCGAGACTGGGATTTGTCACTCCGTATGACGGAGAGGTATCTCTGGGCCCACTCGGTAATGCATCATCATAATGAGCTCAATGTGACCAAGTGGTTGATCACGGGATCATGCATTACGGCACGAGTAAAGTGACTTGCCGGTAACGAGATTGAACGAGGTATTGGGATACCGACGATCGAGTCTCGGGCAAGTAACGTACCGATTGACAAAGGGAATTGTATACAGATTGATTGAATCCTCGACATCGTGGTTCATCCGATGAGATCATCATGGAGCATGTGGGAGCCAACATGGGTATCCAGATCCCGCTGTTGGTTATTGACCGGAGAGGCGTCTCGGTCATGTCTGCATGTCTCCCGAACCCGTAGGGTCTACACACTTAAGGTTCGGTGACGCTATGGGGGGTAGAGATATTAGTATGCGGTAACCCGAAAGTTGTTCGGAGTCCCGGATGAGATCCCGGACGTCACAGAGGAGTTCCGGAATGGTCCGGAGGTGAAGATTTATATATAGGAAGTCAAGTTTCGGCCATCGGGAAAGTTTCGGGGGTAATCGGTATTGTACCGGGACCACCGGAAGGGTCCCGGGGGTCCACCGGGTGGGGCCACCTATCCCGGAGGGCCCCATGGGCTGAAGTGGGAGGGGAACCAGCCCCTAGTGGGCTGGTGCGCCCCTTGGGCCTCCCCTTGCGCCTAGGGTTGGAAACCCTAGGGGTGGGGGGCGCCCCACTTGGCTTGGGGGGCAACCACCCCCCTTGGCCGCGCCCCCCTTGGAGATTATCTCCTAGGGCCGGCACCCCCCTAGGGGTCCTATATATAGTGGGGGGGGGAGGGAGGGCAGCCGCACCCTAGCCCCTGGCGCCTCCCTCTCCCTCCCGTGACACTCCTCCCTCTCCCTGAGCTTGGCGAAGCCCTGCCGAGATCACCGTTGCTTCCACCACCACGCCGTCGTGCTGCTGGATCTTCATCAACCTCTCCTTCCCCCTTGCTGGATCAAGTTGGAGGAGACGTCTTCCCAACCGTACGTGTGTTGAACGCGGAGGTGCCGTCCGTTCGGCGCTAGGTCATCGGTGATTTGGATCACGACGAGTACGACTCCATCAACCCCGTTCTCTTGAACGCTTCCGCGCGATCTACAAGGGTATGTAGATGCACTCCTTCTCCCTCGTTGCTAGATGACTCCATAGATTGATCTTGGTGATGCGTAGAAAATTTTAAAATTCTGCTACGTTCCCCAACATAAGTCAAGTTATATTCTGTCCCAAATTGATCTCAAGAGAAATGATATCAAAAATTTATGCTCGGCTTTCTGATAACAATCGCACCATGCTCGATACTTCTTGTGCTGGCTCTTTTATGATGAAGACTATTGAATTCAAATGGGATTTATTGGAAAGAATTAAACGCAACTCTGAAGATTGGGATCTCGACAAAGGTAAGGAGTCAGGTATGACACCTAAGTTTGATTGTGTTAAATCTTTTATGGATACCGATGTTTTCCGTAAATTTAGCACTAAATATGGACTTGACTCTGAGATAGTAGCTTCTTTCTGTGAATCTTTTGCTACTCATGTTGATCTCCCTAAGGAGAAGTGGTTTAAATATCATCCTCCCATAGAAGTAAAAGTAGTGAACCTATTAAAGTTGAAGAAAAGACTATCACTTATAATGATCCTATTGTTCCTACTGCTTATGTTGAGAAACCACCTTTTCCTGTTAGGATAAAAGATCATGCTAAAGCTTCAACTGTGGTTCGTAAAAGCAATATTAGAACCTATACACCTCCTGAGCAAGTTAAAGTTGAACCTAATATTGCTATTGTTAAGGATCTCTTGGCTGATAATATTGATGGGCATGTTATTTATTTCTATGATGAAACTGCTAGAATTGCTAAACCTTGTGCTAAAGATAAACATAGACCTGTGGTAGGCATGCATGTTATTTCTATTAAGATAGGAGATCATTGTTATCATGGCTTGTGTGATATGGGTGCAAGTGCTAGTGCAATACCTATTGACTTCTACAACGCAATTATGCATGATATTGCACCTGCTAAGTTAGAAGATATTGATATCACAATTAAACTTGCCAATAGAGATACTATTTCACCAATTGGGATTGTTAGAGATGTTGAAGTCTAGTGTGGGAAAACTAAATATCCTGCTGATTTTCTTGTTCTTGGCTCCCCACAAGATAGCTTTTGTCCCATTATATTTAGTAGACCCTTCTTAAACACTGTTAATGCTAGGATAGACTGCAAAAAGGATGTTATTACTATTGGTTTAGGTGATATGTCTCATGAGTTCAACTTCTCTAAATTTCATAGACAACACCGTGAAGAGGAATTGCCTAGTAAAGATGAAATTATTGGTCTTGCTTCTATTGCCGTACCTCCTAGTGATCCTTTAGAACAATATTTGCTAGACCATGAAAACGATATGTTTATGAATGAAAGAAGGGAAATAGATGAAGTGTTCTTTAAACAGGGACCTACTCTAAAACACAAATTGCCTGTTGAAATCTTGGGGGATCCTCCTCCACCCAAGGGTGATCCCGTGTTTGAGCTTAAACCATTGCCTGATACTCTTAAATATGCTTAACTTGATGAAAAGAAGATATATCATGTTATTATTAGTGCTAACCTTTCAGAGAAGCAGGAAGAAAAATTATTGAAAACTCTGAAGAAGCACCGTGCGTCTATTGGATATACTCTTGATGATCTTAAGGGCACTAGTCCCACTCTATGTCAACACAAAATAAATTTGGAGAAAGATGCCAAACCAGTTATTGATCACCAACGACGATTGAATCCTAAGATGAAAGAAGTGGTAAGAAAAGAAATACTAGAGCTCCTTGAGGCAGGTATAATTTATCCCGTTGCTGATAGTCAGTGGGTAAGTCCTGTCCATTGTGTTCCTAAGAAGGAAGGTATTACTGTCGTTCCTAATGATAAAGATGAATTGATTCCGCAAAGAATTATTACAGGTTATAGGATGGTAATTGATTTCTGCAAATTAAATAAGGCTACTAAAAATATCATTACCCCTTACCTTTCATTGATCAAATGCTAGAAAGATTACCCAAACATACACATTTTTTCTTTATAGATGGTTATTCTGATTTCTCTCAAATACCTGTGTCAGCTAATGATCAATCAAAGACCACTTGTACTTGCCCTTTCGGTACTTTTGCTTATGCCTTTTGGTTTATGTAATTCACCTTCTATCTTTCAAAGATGCATGATGACTATATTCTCTGACTTTTGTGAAAAGATTTGTGAGGTTTTCATGGACGATTTCTCCGTTTACGGATCCTCTTTTGATGATTGCTTAAGCAACCTTGATCGAGTATTGCAGAGATGTGAAGAAACTAACCTTGTCTTGAATTCGGAGAAGTGCCACTTTATGGTTAATGAAGGTATTGTCTTGGGGCATAAAATTTCTGAAAGGGGCATTGAATTTGATAAAGCTAAAGTTGATGCTATTGAAAATATGCCGTGTCCCAAGGACATCAAAGGTATAAGAAGTTTCCTTGGTCATGCCGGTTTTTATAGGAGGTTCATTAAGGACTTGTCCAAAATTTCTCGGCCTCTGACTAATTTATTACAAAAAGATATACCATTCGTCTTTGATTATGATTGTGTAGAAGCCATTGGAATACTTAAGAAAGCATTAATCTCTGCACCTATTATTCAGCCACCTGATTGGAATTTACCTTTTGAAATTATGTGTGATGCTAGTGATTATGCTGTAGGTGTTGTTCTAGGGCAAAGAGTTGATAAGAAATTAAATGTTATTCAATATGCTAGTAAAACTCTAGACAATGCTCAAAGAAATTATGCCACTACTGAAAAAGAATTTTTAGCAGTTGTATTTGCTTGTGATAAGTTCAGACCTTATATTGTTGATTTTAAAGTAACTATTCACACTGATCATGCTGCTATTAAATATCTTATGGAAAAGAAATATGCTAAACCTAGACTTATTAGATGGGTTCTCTTGCTACAAGAATTTGATTTGCATATTGTTGATAGAAAGGCAGCTGAGAACCCCGTTGCAGACAACTTGTCTAGGTTAGAAAATGTTCTTGATGACCCACTGCTACCTCTTGAGCACTGCGTTGGTTTTCCCCGAAGAGGAAAGGATGATGCAGCAAATTAGCGTAAGTATTTCCCTCGGTTTTTCAGAACCAAGGTATCAATCCAGTAGGAGGCTGCACGTGAGTCCCTCGTACCTGCACAAAACAAATAAATCCTCACAACCAACGCGAATAGGGGTTGTCATCCCTACAACGGCCACTTACGAGAGTGAGATCTGATAGATATGATAAGGATAATTTTTGGAATTTGTGATAAAGATGCAAAGTAAAATAAAAGGCAAAAGTAAAAGAGCAAAGGATAAAAGTAGTAGGATAAATGAATAAAGATAGCCGGGGGCCATAAGGTCACTAGTGGCTTCTCTCGAGAGCATAGTATTCTACGGTGGGTGAACAAAATTA
The DNA here is from genome assembly GCF_003073215.2 of Triticum urartu. NCBI lineage: Eukaryota > Viridiplantae > Streptophyta > Magnoliopsida > Poales > Poaceae > Triticum > Triticum urartu. The sequence goes on from NC_053028.1 coordinate 115,599,989, forward strand.
CTGTTGAGCAATTGAACATAATTGAGCATAAGTTATGAGAATATCTAGGTATGATTCATGTATATATGGCATCACGTCCGAGACAAGTAGACCGAACTCCTGCCTGCATCTACTACTATTACCTTCCCACTCATCGAACCGCTATCCCCAGCATGCATCTTAGAGTATTAAGGTTAAAAACAGAGTAACCTTAAGCAAGATTAACATGATGTAAGGGATACTTTCATGCCAATAATGATAAAAAAAAAAACCATCTTGTTATCCTCGATGGCAACAATACAATGCGTGTTGCTGCCCCCTTCTGTTCACTGGAAAGGACAACCGCAAGATCGAACCCAAAGCTAAGAGCACTTCTCCCATGGCAAGAAAAACCAATCTAGTGGCCAAACCAAACTGATAATTCGAAGAGACTTGCAAAGATAACCAATCATACATAAAAGAATTCAGAGAAGATTCAAATATTGTTCATAGATAGACTTGATCATAAACCCACAATTCATCGGTCTCAACAAACACACCGCAAAAAGAAGATTACATCGAATAGTTCTCCACAAGAGAGGGGGAGAACATTGTATTGAGATCCAAAAAGAGAGAAGAAGCCATCTAGCTAATAACTATGGACCCGTAGGTCTGAGGTAAACCACTCACACTTCATCGGAGGGGCTATGATGTTGATGTAGAAGCCCTCCGTGATCGATGCCCCCTCCGGCGGAGCTCCGGGACAGGCCCCAAGATGGGATCTCGTGGATACAGAAAGTTGCAGCGGAGGAATTAGGTTTTTGGATCCGTATCTGATCGTTTGGGGGTACGTAGGTATATATAGGAGGAAGGAGTACGTCGGTGGAGCAACAGGGGGCCCATGAGGGTGGAGGGCGCGCCTGGGGGGTAGGCGCGCCCCCCTACCTCGTGGCCTCCTCTTTTGTGTCTTGACGTAGGGTCCAAGTCTCCCGGGTCTTGTTGTTGAGAAAATCATGTTCCTGAAGGTTTCATTCCGTTTGGACTCTGTTTGATATTCCTTTTCTTCGAAACCCTAAAACAGGCAAAAACAGTAATTCTGGGCTAGGCCTTCGGTTAATAGGTTAGTCCCAAAAATAATATAGAAGTGGAAAATAAAGCCCAATAATGTCCAAACCAGTAGATAATATAGCATGGAGCAATCAAAAATTATAGATACGTTGGAGACGTATCACCCACTACCTATTGATGATAGCTTTCCTGATGAACAATTAAATGTCATAAATGCTTCTCACACTGCTCCATGGTATGCTGATTATGCTAATTACATTATTGCTAAGTTTATACCACCTAGTTTCACATACCTGCAAAATAAAAGGTTTTTCTATGATTTACGACATTACTTTTGGGATGACCCACATCTTTATAAAGAAGGAGTAGATGGTGTTATTAGACATTGTGTACCTGAGCATGAACAGGAACAGATCCTACGCAAGTGTCACTCCGAAGCTTATGGAGGACACCATGCTGGAGATAGAACTGCACATAAGGTACTGCAATCCGGTTTTTATTGGCCTACTCTCTTCAAAGATGCACGTAAGTTTGTCTTGTCTTGTGATGAATGACAAAGAATTGGTAATATTAGTAGACGTCAAGAAATGCCTATGAATTATTCACTTGTTATTGAACCATTTGATGTTTGGGGCTTTGATTATATGGGACCGTTTCCTGCCTCTAATGGATATACACATATTTTAGTTGTTGTTGATTATGTTACTAAGTGGGTAGAAGCTATTCCAACTAGTAGTGCTGATCATAACACCTCTATAAGATGCTTAAAGAAGTTATTTTTACGAGGTTTGGAGTCCCTAGATATTTAATAACTGATGGTGGTTCACATTTCATTCATGGTGCTTTTCCGTAAAATGCTTGCTAAGTATGATGTTAATCGTAAAATTGCATCTCCTTATCACCCACAGTCTAGTGGTCAAGTAGAATGATAGAGAACTCAAATTAATTTTGCAAAAGACTGTTAATAGATCTAGAAAGAATTGGTCCAAGAAACTTGATGATGCATTATGGGCCTATAGAACTGCATATAAAAATCCTATGGGTATGTCTTCGTATAAAATGGTTTATGGAAAAGCATGTCACTTACCTCTCGAACTAGAACATAAGGCTTACTGGGCTATCAAAGAGATCAATTATGATTTCAAACTTGCCGGTGAGAAAAGGTTATTTGACATTAGCTCACTTGATGAATGGAGAACCCAAGCCTATGAGAATGCCAAATTGTTTAAAGAAAAGGTTAAAAGATGGCATGATAAAGGATACAAAAGCGTGAGTTTAATGCAGGTGATTATGTATTGCTATACAACTCTCGTTTAAGAATTTTTGCAGGAAAGCTTCTCTCTAAATGGGAAGGTCCTTACGTTATCGAGGAGGTCTATCGTTCCGGTGCCATAAAAATCAACAACTTCGAAGGCACAAACGCGATGGTGGTGAACGGTCAAAGAATCAAACATTATATCTCAGGTAATCCTATAAATGTTGAAACCAATGTTATTGAAACGGTAACCCCAGAGGAACACATAAGGGACACTTTCCGGAACGTTTCATACTCCGAAAAGGAATAGGTATGTGGTACGGTAAGTAAACCGACTGCAAAACAGTTCTAATGGCAAATTTTCTCAGTTTTGGAATATTTAGAAAAATAGAAAAATAAGAAGCAGTCCGGGAAGGACACGAGGGTTCCACGAGGGTGGAGGGCGTGCCCCCCTGCCTCGTGGGCACCTCATGCGCTCTCCGGACTCCGTTTTCTTGTACGATACATATTTTGTTCGGTAAAAATTCATTATATAATCTCCCGAAGGTTTTGACCATCGTATCACGCAAAAATCTCATGTTCTTGTTTTGAGCTGTTTTCTGCCAGGTTGTCAAAGCCAAGCATCATGTCGTCTCCCTCCTCCTCCAACAATGAGGGCGACGATGCTTGGCTAATGAAGATAGAGCTGAACAGAGAAGAACCCATGGAGATCAACGAGGATGAAGGGATCAAGACGGCCACAGAGGACCAAGTTCCGGCAACAGAAGACATCCTTCAACTTGATCACAATCTTCTTACCCCAACTGAGATCGAAGCCTTCAAGATGATTGAGTTAGCTCGTATACAAAACAAGTATCTCACACATGAAAATATTTTGCTGAAGGAGCATATCATCGCACTCAAGGGCATTATCCGCAAGTTAGAAGACCTCCTACGCTCGATGTGCGAATATCCATCATCACCACCATCTTCTTCACCAACAGAGGAGACATAATCATAAGGGTATGGGCACCCCCCGTTGGAAACTGCCAAGCTTGGGGGAGGTGCCCCGGTATCATATCACCATCACTTCTATCTTTACCGTTTTTCTTAGTTCGATCCTTTTGGTAATATCTTGATCTAGTAGCATAAAAGTTTTAGTATGATCTAGTTGTGAGTTTTGCTTTATGATCCTTCAATGTAATCGAGTCCGTGAGCTATATATAATGAAGATTAGTGTTGAGTCAAGGGCTTGATTATTTTTGCCATGATCTTGAGTGAATAAAAGAAAAGAGAAGAAATAAAAAGAAACAAACAGATCATATGGATCTTATGGAGAGTAATGAGCTCACATAGAAAGAGTATGATGAATAAAAGTTGTTGAGAGTTGACAAACATAGTTTTGGTCATCGTTGCAATTAATAGGAAGTAATAAAGAAAGAGAGGTCTTCACATATAAATACACTATCTTGGACATCTTTTATGATTGTGAGCACTCATTAAAATATGGCATGCTAAAGAGTTGACGTTGGACAAGGAAGACAACATAATGGGTTATGGTTTCTTACATCTGAGATAAATTATATAGTCATGGATCATCCAACATGACTGAGCTTGCCTTTCCCCCTCATGCCAGCCAAATTCTTTGCACCAAGTAGAGATACTACTTGTGCTTCCAAACACCCTTAAACCAGTTTTGCCATGAGAGTCCACCATACCTACCTATGGATTGAGTAAGATCCCTCAAGTAAGTTGTCATCGGTGCAAGCAATAAAAATTGCCCTCTAATATGTATGATTGATTGGTGTGATAGAAATAAGCTTTATATCGATCGTGTGATATGGAAGAAATAAAAGCGACGGACTGCATAATAAAGGTCCATATCACAAGTGGCAATATAAAGTGACGTTCTTTCGCATTAAGATTTTGTGCATCCAACCATAAAAGCGCATGACAACCTCTGCTTCCCTCTGCGAAGGGCCTATCTTTTACTTTTATCTCCTACCTTGCATAAGAGTCATGGTGATCTTTCACACCTTCCTTTTTACATTTTATCTTTTGGCAAGCACAACATGTTGGAAAGATCCTGATATATATGGCTAATTGGATGTGAGTTTTCATGAACTATTATTGTTGACATTACCCTTGAGGTAAAATGTTGGGAGGCAAAACTATAAGCCCTTATATTTCTCTGTGTCCGATTAAAACTCCATACCCATAAGTATTGCGAAAGACTATATGATAGTTGAGTATGTGGACTTGCTGAAAAGCTCTTATATTGACTCTTTTCTATGTTATGATAAATTGCAATTGCTCCAATGACTGAGATTATAGTTTGTTAGTTTTCAATGAAGTTTGTGATTCATACTTGAAATTGTTATTGAATTGTTACTCTAGCATAAGAGATCATATGACAAGAATTATATAAGTTGTTGTTCTAAGAATGATCATGATGCCCTCATGTCCGTATTTTATTTTTATCGACACCTCTATCTCTAAACATGTGGACATATTTTTCGATTTCGTCTTTCGCTTGAGGACAAGCGAGGTCTAAGCTTGGGCAGTTGATACGTCCATTTTGCATCATGATTTTATATCGATATTTGTTGCATTATGGGTTGTTATTACACATTATGTCATAATACTTATGCCTATTCTCTCTTATTTTATGTAGCGACCTGACCCGAATGGATCACGTCTACTGTGCTACGGTGTCATCCCTGGATCAGTAATGCTGACACCACACAGTACATCGAGGTTTTATAGCAGAGTTGCAATCACACACTTATTACATCGATGGCTCAAAAAGAACTTATTACAATAAATATGGCTGAAGTCCATCTAATAACGATAACAGCGGAAGACTCGGAAGATAAATGGGTCCATCAACTCCAGCGGCATCACTGAGTATAGAACCACGACCTAAAAGCTCTTTACTCGTCGTCTGAAAAGTCTGCAACATGAGAAGTTGCAGCCCGAAAACGGGTCAGCACATGGAATATGCTGGCAAAGTAACACATAGAGAGTAATGGAATGAAACAGCTATACTATATGCATATATGGCTGGTGGAAAGCTCTATGGTTACAGTTTTTGCGTAAAGCCAGTTTTTCTCTACTGCAAAGGAATAAGTTTTTATTTAACTATCATGGTGGTTCTGAAACATTGAGAATGGTTGACAGCATTCTCAATCCCAACTAGAAGTACAATTAAAACCCAACAATATTAATTAGAAGTAACATGTTGAGATTCACAATGATATTCAAGTACTAGATACTCAAGTTGTCCATAACCGGGGACACGGCTAATCATGATTAGTTTGTACACTCTGCAGAGGTTTGCGCAATTTTCCCCACATGACTCGATCGCCTCCGTTTGTTTTCTCGCACTACATGGTGTTTGAGAAACGGATGACCGAGACATAGTCTTTCAGAAGCACTAGCACCTTACTTGTGGGGTAGACCGGTACACCTACATCCCCTACATCTGCTAGTCCACCCCGTAAGAGTTCGCACAACTTAGTCAACTATGCCAGAGCCCATAGTAGCATGTGGCTGCACACGGAAGTTTCTAGCATGAAAGATCTTATGATCCCTTTGAGCCTGCGTGGCGGTCCAAAAAAAATAGGCAAGTCCTGATAGACATCAGGTGCCTCAATCCACCCAGATGTGTGTTTAAGTTGCCACCTTAGATAAACCATTAAAATTATCAATCTCACATCTGTCATGGATATCACTCACCCAATCCACGTCTACTAGCATAGCATGGCACAATAAGCAAACGTAGAAGTAACTCCCAAAGGTTTCATAATAAACAGGTAATAGGTACTACCTCATCTACTTCCCATCCCACAGTTTAATTAGATCCTAATCATGCAATGTGTGAGGATTGATCTAATGCAATAAAACATGGGTTGTATAAAAGGTATGATCAAAGTGTTACTTGCCTTGCTGATGATCTGCGAGTCCTAGGGTTTCGAAGTAACAGGCGGCGCAATCCGGGTAATCTATCGCAGACAAACAACAAGCATACAATAAGTACTCATCTAATGCACAGGTAAAACTTGAACAAGAGAACGAACCAGAAAGTTCAATTTAAGAACTCCGGTTGCAAAGAAAGAACGAACCGAACAAACGGTGGAAAACAAACGGCAGAAGAAAACAACTCGGTTCTAGCAAGTTGAAACTAGGTCAAAATTTTACTGTAGCAAAAGCTTGTTCAAGTTGATTAGACGGAACGGCGGTTTCGAGAAGAAACTCCAAGCGCTTGAATCACCTGATTTGATAAACGAGCGAAAAGAAAGACTAGGAAGAAGATCGGATCTGAGATCGCGATCGCGGAATAAATCCGACGAAAAGAAAAAGAAGAACGGTTAAACGAACGGACGTCGTTAACCTAGAAGAATCCGGTGATCACGTTCGTTGAGACGAACGGTCCGGCGAACGGTCCAAAGGCAACTAAATCAGAGAAGAAAACGAATCCGATCTAGGGTTTCGGAGAAGAAAACCGAACGAAAAACCGATCTAGAAAATCGGAACGGTTTAGAGAAGAAAAGAATCGGAACGATTAGAAGAAAACGATCCGATAAAAAAGAAGAGATGCGGCGCGGGGCTACCTCCGGCGAGGTCTCCGGCGAGGGGCTCCGGCGGCGTCGGCGTGGGGCGGCGGCGGCAAGGTGCGGTGGCGGCGCGGGTGTGGGGTGGCGGCGCGGCGCGGGTGAGGCGGCGGCGCGGCGGTGACGCAGGGTGCGGGCGGCAGCTTAGGGCAGCGCGCAGGTGAGGGGTGGCGCGGCGCGGGGTGTGGTGGAGCTCTAGGCTTTGGGTTTGATGATTTAGAGGGGGGGTGCTTGGGTATTTATATTGGGGAGAGGAGGGGGTTTACTTGGGGTAGGGGACAAGAATTAGACTAGGAATAGGAATAGAAAAAAGGGAAGGAAAAGATCTAGAAATAGAAAAGGAATATACGGAAGTAGGACAAAAGTCCTACTAGGATTCGGTTTAGAGCAAGAGGTGAGGCGGCGGCCTCCTGCGCCAGCGCTAGGCGCGCGCGGCTCCCTGGGGGCGGTGGCCTTTGGCCCGGCTGGGCCTTGGCCTGGCCGGCCTTGGTCCAGTTTTTTTTTGTTTTTTTAACTGATTTCGCGCGCGGAAAAACAAAAGGAGAACTAAATGAACTCCGAAAAATCTAAAGTAAATTTTCTCCGACTCCTAAAAATGAGTCGAACAAAATGAACTTTTCTCCGGACCTAAAATGCAATTTTTGAAAACGCGCATTTTTCCCTATCCAAATAAAATGCGAATAAACACCGGAAAACAAAAATTGATCTATTTATTATATCTTCATTTTTCCTAAATTTGGGAAAGTCATATTATTCCCTCTCTCATATATTTTGACGCCGGAAAAATTGAAGATAAAATAAATAAATCAAATGATCCTCTTTTCAAAATTCGAGAAAACTCTCAAATATGAAAATAACGAAATCTCCAACTCTCTCCGAGGGTCCTTGAGTTGCGTGAAATTTCTAGGATCAACCAAAATGCAAGAAAATATGATATGCATATGATCTAGTGTATAACATTCCAAATTGAAAATTTGGGATGTTACAAACCTACCCCCCCCCCTTAAGATGAATCTCGCCCTCGAGATTCGGGTTGGCTAGAAAATAGGTGAGGGTGGTCCTTGAGCAAATCTTCTTCTCTCTCCCAGGTAGCTTCATCCTCTGAGTGGTGGTTCCACTGTACTTTGCAAAACTTGATAACCTTGCTGCGAGTGACTCTGCTGGCATAATCGAGAATCTTGACTGGTTTCTCCTCATATGTTAAGTCGTCCTTCAACTGAATCGCTTCAAGCGACACGGTATCTCTTAGCGGTACCTCCGCCATTTCGGCATGACATCTCTTCAGCTGAGACACATGGAATACATCATGAACTCCTGACAGTCCCTCTGGTAATTCCAACTTATAAGCGACTTCTCCCATACGTTGCAAGATCTTATATGGTCCAACGAAACGCGGTGCTAACTTTCCCTTAACTCCAAAGCGCTTAACTCCTCGAAGTGGGGATACTCGAAGATAAACTCTGTCTCCGGTTTCGTAAACTGTCTCCTTGCGTTTAGAGTCTGCGTAGCTCTTCTGCCTGGACTGGGCTACCTTGAGCCTATCGCGAATCAACTTAACTTTCCGTTCAGACTCCTTAATCAAATCTGGTCCAAAGAATTGACGGTCTCCAACTTCGTTCCATGACAACGGTGTCTTGCACCTCCTTCCGTATAAAGCTTCGAAAGGGGCCATCTTCAAACTGTTTGGTAACTGTTGTTATAAGAAAACTCCGCATACGGCAAGTTTTTGTCCCAACTTGATCCATAATCTAGTGCACAAGCTCTCAGCATATCTTCCAAAATCTGATTGACTCTCTCGGTCTGTCCATCTGTCTTCGGATGAAAAGCTGTGCTGAGCTCTAGTCTGGTTCCTAAAGTTTCATGCAACTGATTCCAAAACTTTGAGGTAAATTGGGTTCCTCTATCTGATACGATACTCCTCGGAACTCCATGCAAACAAATGATTCTAGTCATGTATATCTTTTGCCAACTTAGCACTGGTGTAAGTGGTCTTAACTGGAATGAAATGTGCTACCTTCGTCAAACGATCAACTACTACCCATATCGAGTCATATCCGGCCTTTGTCCTGGGTAGCCCTGTGATAAAATCCATGCCTATCTTATCCCACTTCCATTCGGGTATCGGCAATGGTTGTAACAATCCTGCTGGCTTTTGATGCTCTGCCTTTACTCTCTGACATACGTCACAAACTGCTACATACGCTGCAATATCCTTCTTCATTCCGGTCCACCGGAATGTTTCCTTTAAATCCAAATACATCTTGGTATTCCCTGGGTGAATCGAATACGGTGAATCATGTGCCTCTTGTAAAATCAACTTCCTGATCTCCGGGTCATTGGGCACATAAACGCGGTCCTCAACCCATAGGGTATCGTGCTCATCCTCACGAAATCCCTTTGCTTTTACTTCGCTCAATTTCTCTTTTATAGCAGCAATTTCCTTGTCAGATTTCTGAGCTTCTCTGATCTTATCCATCAATGTTGACTAAATCTCCAATGCTGCTACATAGCCTCTCGGAACTATTTCCAAACATAGCTCACGAAGGTTTTCTGCTAACTCCTTTGGTATTTCTCCCGTCACTAGGGTATTGACATGGCTCTTACGGCTCAATGCGTCTGCTACTACATTAGCTTTTCCGGGATGGTAATGCAATCTCATGTCATAATCCTTGATGAGCTCCAACCATCTCCTCTGTCGGAGGTTCAACTCCTTCTGAGTGAAAATGTACTTCAAACTCTTATGATCCGTGTACACCTCACAATGATTTCCAATGAGGAAATGTCTCCACGTCTTCAATGCATGCACTACGGCTGCTAACTCCAAATCATGCGCGGCATAATTCAACTCATGAGGCTTCAGTTGCCGTGAAGCATACGAAACAACTCTTCCTTCCTGCATAAGCACTGCTCCAAGTCCTCGACGTGAAGCGTCGCAATACACCTCATAATCCTTGGTCTGATCTGGCAAAATCAATACTGGTGAGGTAACCAAACGTTTCTTCAACTCCTGGAAACTAGCCTCACACTCCTCAGTCCATTTGAACTTAGTATCCTTCTTCAACAATTCAGTCATAGGCTTTGCAATCTTTGAAAAGTTCTCAATGAATCTCCGGTAGTATCCTGCGAGTCCAAGAAAACTCCGGATCTCTCCAACTGTTGTTGGTGCTTCCCATTCGGTTACGGTCTCAACCTTTATGGGGTCAACTGCTATACCTTCTCCGGATATAACGTGTCCGAGGAATCCAACTTCCTTCAACCAAAACTCACATTTGCTGAATTTGGCGTATAACTGATGTTCCCTTAGTTTCTCCAAAACCAAACGCAAATGTTCCTTATGCTCCTCTTCATTCTTTGAATAAACCAGGATGTCATCAATGAACACTACGATGAACTTATCCAAAAACTCCATAAACACTTTGTTCATCAGGTTCATAAAATAGGCAGGTGCGTTAGTCAATCCAAATGACATAACGGTATACTCATACAGTCCATATCTTGTGGTGAAAGCTGTCTTCGGAATATCCTGCTCTCGAATCTTCAATTGATGGTACCCTGATCGCAAATTGATCTTGGAAAACACTTTAGCTCCTTGCAATCGATCAAACAGATCGTTGATCATTGGCAATGGGTACTTATTCTTGATGGTTACTTCATTCAATCCCCGATAATCTACAACCATCCTTAATGATCCATCCTTCTTTTCCACTAGAAGTATGGGTGATCCCCAAGGCGAAGAACTTGGGCGAATGTAACCTTTATCCAATAACTCCTTAATCTGATTCTTAATTTCCACCAAATCCTTTGCTGGCATCCGGTACGGTCGCTTCGATATTGGGCCTGTACCTGGCAATAACTCAATCAAAAACTCAATGTCTCTATCCGGTGGCATGCCTGGCAATTCCTCAGGAAATACATCAGGAAAATCCTTTACCACTGGTACTTCCTCCTGCACAACTCCTGTTAGGCAGTTTACTTGTGTCCTGTTTGGCACATGCCGGGATACATACTTGATCCTTCTTCCTTCTGGTGTGGTAAGCAAAATTGTCTTACTGGCGCAATCGATGTTTCCTCCATACATCGACAGCCAATCCATACCAAGAATCACATCCAACCCTTGGGATTCCAGAATAATTAAATCCGTTGGGAATACATGCCTTCCTATACTCAATGGTACTTGGAAACATCCTTGTCTGGCCATGTATTCTGCTCCTGGCGAGCTTTACTAGCATAGGTGTTTTAAGAATCCTAGTGGGCAGGCTATACTTTTCCACAAATCCCCTTGATATGTATGAATGCGATGCACCAGTATCAAAAAGAACGAGTGCAGTAAATGACTTAACCAAAAACTTACCTATTACTGCATCGGGCTGATCTTCAATCTCCTCCACATTAACGTGGTTCACCTGTCCCCTATTGAAAGGGTTCGGCTTCTTCCCAGAGCTTCCATTGCCATTTCCATTCTGGCCTTCGGGACATTCATTGGCATAATGTCCGGTCTTCGAACACTTGAAACAGGTGACTTGACTCAGGTCTCTCTTGGTTGGGGTCGATGGGGTGGTCCGGTTCTGGCCGTTGCTTCCTCCATTCCCATTACCATTCTTGTGGCCATTATGGTTGTGCGAGCTACCTCCTCCATGGGTGTGCTGAAACTTAAATCCCGGTTTAGGGGTAAAACGGGGCTTCTGCTGGGCTCCAGAGTTATACCTCCCCTGTCCATACTTCCTCTTACGGTTCTCAATCTGCTGTTGCTTCCCTTCAATCATGATGGCACGATCTACCAACTCCTGGTAGTTGTTGAAACTCGCTACCATCAACTGCATGCTTAGTTCATCATTTAATCCTTCCAGAAACTTCTCCTGCTTAGCTGCATCCGTAGCAACGTCATCTGGGGCATAACGGGCTAGCTTACTAAATTCCTCCACATACTGGCCAACAGTCCTTCCTCCTTGGCGTAAGTTGCGAAACTCACGCTTCTTTATGGCCATAGCTCCTGCTGAAACATGGGCAGTGCGGAAAGCTTGCTGAAACTGATCCCATGTGACAGTGTCAACTGGGTAAGTGGCTGTGAAATTCTCCCACCATGCTGCCGCGGGTCCGTCAAGCTGGTGTGCAGCAAACTTCACTTTCTCACCATCCGTGCATCCTGCAGTGGTCAACTCCCTTCCTATCTTACGGAGCCAATCGTCTGCTACTATTGGCTCGGTGCTACTGGAAAACACCGGCGGATTCAGCCTAAGGAAATGGGCTAAGTGGTCAACAGGTGGTGGTGGTGGTGGTGGGTTGTTGTTGTTCTGCTGATTCTGAACTAACATCTGCATCAATTGATTCTGCTGCTGGATCAACTGAGTTAGCTCCGGTGGAAATCCATTATCATGTCTCGGAGGCATCTGAGGTTTTAGAAAAGACGAGAATTGAGAATAGAATGATGTCTAAAGGGAAAACACTACCCATATGCACATGAGGCAAAAACACACAATTCACTTCAATCAATCAAACAAGCGCTTACAAACGGTCTAACTATCGCAAAAGTGCTCGACTATAATGTTTACATGGGGGAATACTACTACTATCTGGTGGTCATCTAGAAATTTGAACCGGTGGAAGACTCCATGATATCTGCTCTAGCTTCATCTTCAAAGTCGGGTTCACTTGGATCCGAATCGTGTCGTCGATGATGATGTAGTTGTTCGGACATGCGACGTACTCGTCTTCTTCCTTGGTTCCTAACTTCCTCTTGAGTTCTTCAATCTCATGCTTAAGATCGCCATTGTGTCTTGTTAGAGCTACGATCTCGTCCATGTAGTCCTTGCGTGTAGACTTCAGTTCTCCTTCTAGCTCGATGATCCTTGCCTTCGCATTCTTCAGCTCTATCATATCATTGCACATCTGGTTCTCGTGGCGTCGAATGTGCTGGTTTAACTCCTGGATGAAAGATGCAATGGATCTATCCTTCTTGGTGCTGACTAACTCCCATTGTTCATCTCGGCATCCGCAAATCTGGTAGATAGTGTCCTTGAGGTCTTCTTGATAAACTTCTCCAATGCGTCCTATGGTGATATGAGCTGCCATGCTCCTTCCCAGACTCCAGGTTGGTGCATTGAAAACACTATCTATGGGCTTCGTGATTGGCACGAATGTCCTTCCCGGAACGTGAGCTTGAATCTTCCAGCGCTCCTCTTCAGGCAGAGTGGCGTTGAAAGTTCCCATGAAGCTTGGTAATCCAATATTCAGGTACTTGGTGACTTCCTTCAGGTGAAATCCAAATGGTGTGCCTTCATCCAGTTGAGCGTACTTAATCTTCGCGTGCGTCATCCTAATAGAGTAGAAAAGATGAGGAGTTAGAAAATGAGAAGAGAAGGGTGATCTATGGCTTTAACTTAGTGGTCGTGTCCTACAGTCAGCATGTGCTCTGATACCATCTCTGTAGCGACCTGACCCGAATGGATCACGTCTACTGTGCTACGGTGTCATCCCTGGATCAGTAATGCTGACACCACACAGTACATCGAGGTTTTATAGCAGAGTTGCAATCACACACTTATTACATCGATGGCTCAAAAAGAACTTATTACAATAAATATGGCTGAAGGCCATCTAATAACGATAACAGCGGAAGACTCGGAAGATAAATGGGTCCATCAACTCCAGCGGCATCACTGAGTATAGAACCACGACCCTAAAGCTCTTAACTCGTCGTCTGAAAAGTCTGCAACATGAGAAGTTGCAGCCCGAAAACGGGTCAGCACATGGAATATGCTGGCAAGTAACACATAGAGAGTAATGGAATGAAACAGCTATACTATATGCATATATGGCTGGTGGAAAGCTCTATGGTTACAGTTTTTGCGTAAAGCCAGTTTTTCCCTACTGCAAAGGAATAAATTTATTTAACTATCATGGTGGTTGTGAAACATTGAGAATGGTTGACAGCATTCTCAATCCCAATTAAAATAATTAAAACCCAACAACATTAATTAGAAGTAACATGTTGAGATTCAAATGATATTCAAGTACTAGATACTCAAGTTGTCCATAACCGGGGACACGGCTAATCATGATTAGTTTGTACACTCTGCAGAGGTTTTGCGCACTTTTCCCCACATGACTCGATCGCCTCCGTTTGTTTTTTTTTCCCTTCCCCCCCTCGCTCCTTCCCCCCCTTTCTCTCTTCTGCCTCCTTTTCCCTTCCTCCCTCTTCTCCTTTCTCCCCTTCGTTCCTTCCCTTCTTCTCCACCCTCCTCTTTTCTCCCTCTCCTCCCTTTCCTCCCTCCCTTCTCTCCTCCCCCCTCCTCCCCTTCTCCCCGTCCCCTTCTTTCCAAACTCCAGATTCGCACCTCCCGTAATGGGTCTGTTTGCGTAGCTATTAAACAATCCGGAGGCAGCTCATGGTGTAAATTCGTTGGACGATACATAATGGGCAACAGTTGTGTGGGGACCGAGCAAACTACTTCTGCTTAGCAGTGTAACACTAATCATGATTCATGAAGCAGCAGCACTCTTGCCTGGGGTGGCTCAGCAGTTTGCCGAGGACTTTTGAGTTCTAGTATTGCAAATATCTTGGTGAATCTCAACATGTTAATTCTAATGTTCTATTGTTGGGTTTAATTGTACTTCTAGTTGGGATTGAGAATGCTGCCACACCTTCTAATGTTTTCGAAATCCACATCCGATAGTTAAATAAAAACTTATCTCCTTTGCCAGTTAGACAGAAAAAAAATAAAAACTTGGCCCTTGCTTATTTGTTTTTTTTTTTTTAGCCAAAAACATGTAACAGACGTCTTCGGTCACCAAGCCTTATATGGAGTTATCGTAGGTAACTAATTGAGCTTGTTTCTCATATACCTGAGCTATACTCGATGCCATTAAGTGTTAGGCTATTATCTGGCTTTTGCCATGCAGCAATATTCCAACACCTGTGTCTGACGGAAGCTGTTCTATAGCATTGTACACCGGGCTGAACGATATTAATGTCTTTCTTCTATGATGGAGTTGCCCTGCAGTGGAGCGTTTTCCAGAGACAGACATCGAAGGTGAAACGAGTTAGTTCCTGATTGAGCACAATCAGGTGTCGCTGGTTTTACTCAGTGATCGAATCGCATGGCACGTTGATTTACAGATATTGTGGTTAGTTTTAACGTTTCGCCGAGTCCTTCCCTTGTAGATAATAGCGATTTTAAATTCGTTTATTCGAATACTCTGCTATGTAATCAGCTGTCCAAATAATGTGATTATAAACTCATTGTCATATTCTTTTATGAGCTCGCTGCATATCACTGAATGGCTGTTGCTGAATATTAGCGAATCAAAGGCATACTCATGTAGTATAAAACAACTCGATTGTATGTAAGTACAGTCATAGGTTGACTATATTAACAGGTAATGGTAGCTACTTCAGTTACTTCCTCCTAAGTTTATTAGGATCTAATATGCATGTGTAAGGATTGATTGCTAATTCAATATAAACATGGTGTTGTAGATAAAAGGTATGATCAAAGTGTTACTTGCCTTGCTGATGATCTGCGAGTCCTAGGGTTTCGAAGTAACAGGCGGCGCAATCCGGGTAATCTATCGCAGACAAACAACAAGCATACAATAAGTACTCATCTAATGCACAGGTAAAACTTGAACAAGAGAACGAACCAGAAAGTTCAATTTAAGAACTCTGGTTGCAAAGAAAGAACGAACCGAAAAAACGGCGGAAAACAAACGGCGGAAGAAAACAACTCGGTTCTAGCAAGTTGAAACTAGGTCAAAATTTTACTGTAGCAAAAGCTTGTTCAAGTTGATTAGACGGAACGGCGGTTTCGAGACGAAACTCCAAGCTCTTGAATCACCTGATTCCGATAAACGAGCGAAAAGAAAGACTAGGAAGAAGATCGGATCTGAGATCGCGATCGCGGAATAAATCCGACGAAAAGAAAAAGAAGAACGGTTAAACGAACGGACGTCGTTAACCTAGAAGAATCCGGTGATCACGTTCGTTGAGACGAACGGTCCGGCGAATGGTCCAAAGGCAACTAAATCGGAGAAGAAAACGAATCTGATCTAGGGTTTCGGAGAAGAAAACCGAACGAAAAACCGATCTAGAAAATCTGAACGGTTTAGAGAAGAAAAGAATCGGAACGATTAGAAGAAAACGATTCGATAAAAAAGAAGAGATGCGGCGCGGGGCTACCTCTGGCGAGGTCTCTGGCGAGGGGCTCTGACGGCGTGGGCGTGGGGCGGCGGCGGCAAGGTGCGGTGGCGGCGCGGGTGTGGGGTGGCGGCGCGGCGCGGGTGAGGCGGCGGCGCGGCGGTGACGCAGGGCGCGGGCGGCAGCTTAGGGCAGCGCGCGGGTGAGGGGTGGCGCGGCGCGGGGTGTGGTGGAGCTCTAGGCTTTGGGTTTGATGATTTAGAGGGGGGTGCTTGGGTATTTATATTGGGGAGAGGAGGGGGTTTACTTGGGGTAGGGGACAAGAATTAGACTAGGAATAGGAATAGAAAAAAGGGAAGGAAAAGATCTAGAAATATAAAAGGAATATACGGAAGTAGGACAAAAGTCCTACTAGGATTCGGTTTAGAGCAAGAGGCGAGGCGGCGGCCTCCTGCGCCAGCGCTAGGCGCGCGCGGCTCCCTGGGGGCGGTGGCCTTTGGCCCGGCTGGGCCTTGGCCTGGCCGGCCTTGGTCCAGTTTTTTTTTGTTTTTTTAACTGATTTCGCGCAAAGGAAAACAAAAAGAGAACTAAATGAACTCCGAAAAATCTAAAGTAAATTTTCTCCGACTCCTAAAAATGAGTCGAACAAAATGAACTTTTCTCCGGACCTAAAATGCAATTTTCGGAAACACGCATTTTTCCCTATCCAAATAAAATGCGAATAAACACCGGAAAACAAAAATTGATCTATTTATTATATCTTCATTTTTCCTAAATTTGGGAAAGTCATATTATTCCCTCTCTCATATATTTTGACGCAAGAAAAATTGAAGATAAAATAAATAAATCAAATGATCCTCTTTTCAAAATTCGAGAAAACTCTCAAATATGAAAATAACGAAATCTCCAACTCTCTCCGAGGGTCCTTGAGTTGCGTGAAATTTCTAGGATCAACCAAAATGCAAGAAAATATGATATGCATATGATCTAGTGTATAACATTCCAAATTGAAAATTTGGGATGTTACATTTTACAAGGTTTACATAAAGAGGGAGAATGTCGGCAGCTGGGATTCTGGGATGGAAAAGGAGCAAATATTAGAGACCTATTCTGCATAGCTCCAAAAGTCCTGAAACTTCACGGAAGTCATTTTCAGAATATATATAAAATACTGAGTGTAAGAAGTTCTAGAGGGGGGCCACACCCTGGCCACGAGGGTGGGGGCGCACCCTACCCCCCTGGGCGCGCCCCCTTGCCTCGTGGGCCCCCTAGTGGCCCTCCGATGCCCATCTTCTGCTATATGGAGTCTTTGTTGAGGAAAAAATGATAAGCAAGCTTTCGGGATGAGACTCCACCGCCACGAGGCAGAACCTTGGCGGAACAAATCTAGGGCTCTGGCGGAGCTGTTCTGCCGGGGACACTTCCCCCCGGGAGGGGGAAATCATCACCATCGTCATCACTAATGATCCTCTCATTGGGAGGGGGTCAATCTCCATCAACATCTTCACCAGCACCATCTCCTCTCAAACCCTAGTTCATCTCTTGTATCCAATTCTTGTCTCCAAGTCTGGGATTGGTACCTGTGGGTTGCTAGTAGTGTTGATTACTCCTTGTAGTTGATGCTAGTTGGTTTATTTGGTGGAAGATCATATGTTCAGATCCTATATGAATATTAATACCCCTCTGATTATGAACATGAATATGCTTTGTGAGTAGTTACGTTTGTTCATGAGGACATGGGAGAAGTCTTGCTATTAGTAGTCATGTGAATTTGGTATTCGTTCGATATTTTGATGAGATGTATGTTGTCTCTCCTCTAGTGGTGTTATGTGAACGTCGACTACATGACACTTCACCATTATTTGGGCCTAGAGGAAGGCATTTGGAAGTAATAAGTAGATGATGGGTTGCTAGAGTGACAAAAGCTTAAACCCTAGTTTATGCATTGCTCCGTAAAGGGCTGATTTGGATCCATATGTTTCATGCTATGGTTAGGTTTACCTTAATACTTTTGTTGTAGTTGCGGATGCTTGCAATAGAGGTTAATCATAAGTGGGATGCTTGTCCAAGTAAGGACAGCACCCAAGCACTGGTCCACCCACATACCAAATTATCAAAGTACCGAACGCGAATCATATGATCGTGATGAAACCTAGCTTGACGATAATTCCCATGTGTCCTCGGGAGCGCTTTTCTCTATATAAGAGTTTGTCCAGGCTTGTCCTTTGCTACAAAAAGAATTGGGCCACCTTGCTACACTTTATTTACTTTTGTTACTTGTTGCTCGTTATAAATTATCTTATCACAAAACTATCTGTTACCTATAATTTCAGTGCTTGCAAAGAATACCTTGATGAAAACCGCTTATCATTTCCTTCTGCTCCTCGTTGGTTTCGACACTCTTACTTATCAAAAGGACTACGATAGATCCCCTATACTTGTGGGTCATCAAGATTGACCCCCTCCCGATGAGAGGATCATTGGTGATGGCGAAGGTGATGATTTCCCCCTCCCGGAGGGAAGTTTCCCTGGCAGAACAGCTCCGCCGGAGCCCTATTGGTTCCGCCAAGGTTCCACCTCGTGGCGGCGGAGTTTCATCCCGTGAGTTTGCTTATGATTTTTTTCCTCAACAAAAGACTCCATATAGCCAAAGATGGGCATCAGAGGGCTGCCAGGGGGCCCACGAGGAAGGGGTCCGCGCCCCCCACCCTCGTGGACAGTGGGTGGCCCCCCTCTCGTACTTCTTTCGCCCAATATTTTTTTATATATTCTGAAACATGCTCCCCTGAAGTTTCAGGACTTCTGGAGTTGTGCAGAATAGGTCTCTAATGTTTGCTCCTTTGCCATCCCAGAATTCCAGCAACTGGCATTCCCCCTCTTCCTGTAAACCTTGTAAAATAGGAGAGAATAAGCATAAGTATTGTTACATAATGTGTAATAACAGCCCATTGCAATAAATATCGATATAAAAGCATGATGCAAATGGACGTATCATGTGTTAATGGAGAGATGCCATAACCTGACCTTGAAGGTGGAGGTCAGCTCTATTTTACCTCCTCAAGCTGAGGGAACTTTCCATTGCCGTCCGATTCCACATGGCTTTGTGCTACCTCTTGAGCACTGTGTTGGTTTTCCCTTGAAGAGGAAAGGTTGATGCAGCAAAGTAGCATAAGTATTTCCCTCAGCTTTTGAGAACCAAGGTATCAATCCAGTAGGAGACTACATGCAAGTCCCTCGTACCTACACAAACAAATAAGAACCTCGCAACCAACGCGATAAAGGGGTTGTCAATCCCTTCACGATCACTTACAAGAGTGAGATCTGATAGAGATAATAATGGTAAGATAAATATTTTTGGTATTTTTATGATATAGATTGAAAGTAAAGATTTCAAAATAAATGGTGTCAGAAATAACTTGTTGACGGGAGATTAATATAATGGAGAATAGACCCGGGGGCCATAGGTTTCACTACTGGCTTCTCTCAAGATAGCATAAGTATTACGGTGGGTGAAAAAATTACTGTCGAGCAATTGATAGAAAAGCGAATAATTATGAGAATATCTAGGCATGATCATGTATATAAGCGTCACGTCCGTGACAAGTAGACCGACTCCTGCCTGCATCTACTACTATTACTCCACACATCGACCGCTATCCAGCATGCATCTAGAGTATTAAGTTCATAAGAATAGAGTAACACATTAGGTAAGATGACATGATGTAGAGGGATAAACTCAAACAATATGATATAAACCCCATCTTTTTATCCTCGATGGCAACAATACAATACATGTCGTTTCCCTTTCTGTCACTGGGATCGAGCACCGCAAGATTGAACCCAAAGCTAAGCACTTCTCCCATTGCAAGAAAGATCAATCTAGTAGGCCAAACCAAACTGATAATTCGAAGAGACTTGCAAAGATAACCAATCATACATAAAAGATTTCAAAGAAGAATCAAAAATTGTTCATAGATAGACTTGATCATAAACCCACAATTCATTAGATCTTGACAAACACACCGCGAAAGGAGTTACATCGAATAGATCTCCAAGAAGATCGAGGAGAACTTTGTATTGAGATTCAAAGAGAGAGAAGAAGCCATCTAGCTAATAGCTATGGACCCAAACGTCTGAAGTAAACTACTCACACATCATCGGAGGGGTCATCGAGTTGATGTAGAGGCCCTCCGTGATCGATGTCCCCTCCAGCGGAGCTCCGGAAAAGGCCCCAAGATGGGATCTCTTGGGTACACAAGGTTGCGACGGTGGAAATAGGGTTTCGTGGTGCTCCTGGATGTTTTCGGGGTATATGAACATACATACGAGGAAGAAGTAGGTTGGTGGAGCCACGAGGAGGGAGGCGCGCCCAGGGGGTAGGCATGCCCCCTGCCTCGTGGCCACCTCGTTGGTTGCTTGACGTCTACTCCAAGTCCTCTAGATCACGTTTGTTCCAAAAATCACGCTCCCGAAGGTTTCATTCCATTTGGATTCCGTTTGATATTCCTTTTCTGCGAAACACTGAAATAGGCAAAAACAGCAATTTGCACTGGGCCTTGGGTTAGTAGGTTAGTCCCAAAAATAATATAAAAGTGTAAAATAAAGCCCATTAACATACAAAACAGATAATATAATAGCATGGAACAATAAAAAATTATAGATACATTGGAGACGTATCAAGCATCCCCAAGCTTAATTCCGGCTCGTCCTTGAGTAGGTAAATGATAAAAACAGAATTTTTGATGTGGAATGCTACCTAGCATAATTCTCAATGTAATTCTCTTTACTGTGGCATGAATATTCAGATCCAAAATATTCAAGACAAAATTTTAATATTGACATAAAAATAATAATACTTCAAGCATACTAACTAAGCAATTATGTCTTCTCAAAATAACATGGCCAAAGAAAGTTCATCCCTACAAAATCATATAGTTTGGTCATGCTTCATTTTCGTCACACAAGAATGCTCTCATCATGCACAACCCCGATGAAAAGCCAAGCAATTGTTTCACACTTTACTAATCTCAAACTTTTTTCAACTTTCATGCAATACATGAGCGTGAGCCATGGATATAGCACTATGGGTGGAATAGAATATGATGATGGGGGTTATGTGGAGAAGACAAAAAAGGAGAAAGTCTCACATCGACGCGGATAATCAATGGGCTAGGGAGATGCCCATCAATTGATGTCAATGCAAGGAGTAGGGATTGCCATGCAACGGATGCACTAGAGCTATAAATGTATGAAAGCTCAACAAAAGAAACTAAGTGGGTGTGCATCCAACTTGCTTGCTCATGAAGACCTAGGGCATTTGAGGAAGCCCATTGTTGGAATATACAAGCCAAGTTCTATAATGAAAAATTCCCACTAGTATATGAAAGTGACAAAACAAGAGAGTCTCTATCATAAAGATCATGGTGCTACTTTGAAGCACAAGTGTGGAAAAAATGATAGTAGCATTGCCCCTTTTTATTTATTTTTCTTTCTTTTTCTTTTTTTTGGGCCTTCTTTTTTTTGGCCTTTCTTTTCTGGGGGACAATGCTCTATTCATGATGATCATCACACTTCTATTTATTTACAACTCAATGATTACAATTCGATACTAAAACAAAGTATGACTCCATATGAATGCCTCCGGCGGTGTACCGGGGAGGGCAATGAATCAAGAGTGACATGTATGAAAAATTATGAATGGTGGCTTTGCCACAAATACGATGTCAACTACATGATCATGCAAGGCAATATGACAATGATGATGCGTGTCATGATAAACGGAACGATGGAAAGTTGCATGGCAATATATCTCGGAATGGCTATGGAAATGCCATAATAGGTAGGTATGGTGGCTGTTTTGAGGAAGATATAAGGAGGTTTATGTGTTACAGAGCGTATCAAATCACGGGGTTTGGATGCACCGGCGAAGTTTGCACCAACTCTCATGGTGAGAAAGGGCAATGCATGGTGCCGAAGAGGCTAGCAATGATGGAAGGGTGAGAGTGCGTATAATCCATGGACTCAACATTAGTCATAAAGAACTCACATACTTATTGCAAAAATCTACAAGTCATCAAAAACCAAGCATTACGCGCATGATCCTAGGGGGATAGATTGGTAGGAAAAGACCATCCCTCATCCCCAACCGCCACTCATAAGGAAGACAATCAAATAACACCTCATGTTTCAAATTTGTTACACAACGGTCACCATACGTGCATGCTACGGGACTTGCAAACTTCAAGACAAGTATTTCTCAAATTCACAACTACTCAACTATCACACTATAATATTACCACCTTTATATCTCAAAACAATTATCAAGTATCAAACTTCTCCTAGTACTCAATGCACTTTTTATGAAAGTTTTTATTATACCGATCTTGGATGCCTATCATATTAGGACTAAATTCATAACCAAAGAAAATTACCATGTTGTTCTAAAGGAATTTCAAAATAATATAAGTGAAGCATGAGAGATCAATAATTTCTATAAAACAGAACCACCCCCGTGCTCTAAAAGATATAAGTGAAGCACTAGAGCAAAATTATCTAGCTCAAAAGATATAAGTGAAGCACATAGAGTATTCTAATAAATTCTGATTCATGTGTGTCTCTCCCAAAAGGTGTGTACAGAAAGGATGATTGTGGTAAACTAAAAAGAAAATACTCAAATCATACAAGACGCTCCAAGCAAAACACATATCATGTGGTGAATAAAAATATAGCCTCAGGTAAAGTTACCGATAGAAGAAGACGAAAGAGGGGATTCCTTCCGGGGCATCCCCAAGCTTAGGCTTTTGGTTGTCCTTGAATTTTACCTTGGGGTGCCTTGGTAATCCCAAAGCTTAGGCTATTTCCACTCCTTTTTCCATAATCCATCAAATCTTTACCCAAAACTTGAAAACTTCACAACAGAAAACTTAGACAGAAAATCTCATGAGCTCCGTTAGTAAAAGGAAACAAACCACCACTTAAGGTACTGTAATGAACTCATTCATTATTTATATTGGTTTTAAACCTACTGTATTCCAACTTTTCTATGGTTCATACACTTAAATACTAGCCATAGATTCGTCAAAATAAGCAAACAACACACGAAAAAACAGAATCTGTCAAAAACAGAACAGTCTGTAGTAATCTGTAGGTTTCGAATACTTCTGGAACCCCAAAAATTCTAAAATAAATTTCTTGACGTGAGGAATTTATCTATTAATCATATTCAAAAAGAATTAACTGCATAGCACTCTCCAGTAAAAAATGGCAGCAAATCTCATGAGCGCTAAAGCTTCTGTTTTTTACAGCAAGATCGCAAAGACCTTCCCCAAGTCTTCCCAAAGGTTCTACTTGGCACAAATACTAATTAAAAGCATAAAACCACATATAAACATAGGATAGATGAATTATTATTACTAAACAGAATCAAACATCAAGGAACAAAAATAAAATTGGGTTGCCTCCCAACAAGCGCTATCGTTTAACGCCCCTAGCTAGGCATAAAAGCAAGGATAGATCTAGGTATTTGCCATCTTTGGTAGGCAATCCATAAGTGGCTCTCATGATAGATTCATATGGTAATTTTATTTTTCTTTCTAGGGAAGTGTTCCATGCCCTTTAATGGAAATTGAAATCTAATATTCCCTTCCTTCATATCAATAATTGCACCAACCGTTCTAAGGAAAGGTCTACCAAGAATAATAGGGCAAGAAGGATTGCAATCTATATCAAGAACAATAAAATCTACGGGCACATAATTCCTATTTGCAACAATAAGAACATCATTAATTCTTCCCATAGGTTTCTTAATAGTGGAATCCGCAAGATGCAAGTTTAGAGAGCAATCATCAAAATCACGGAAATCTAGCAAATCACACAAAGTTTTGGGAATAGTAGAGACACTAGCACCCAAATCACACAAAGCATAAAACTCATAATATTTTAATTTTAATTTTAATAGTAGGTTCCCACTCATCATAAAGTTTTCTAGGGATAGAAACTTTCAACTCAAGTTTTTCTTCATAAGATTGCATCAAGGCATCAACGATATGTTCGGTAAAGGCTTTATTTTGACTATAAGCATGAGGAGAATTTAGCAGGATTGCAACAAGGAAATACAATCAATTAAAGAGCAATTTTCATAATTAAATTCCTTGAAATCCAATATAGTGGGTTTAGCATCATCTAGGGTTTTATTTCTTTTAATCCCACTTTTATCAATTTCACCATCAAGATCTAAATACTCCGAATTTTTAGAACGCCTTCTAGGTAAAGGTGGATCATATTCAGTCCCATCATTATCAAGATTAATATTGCAAAACAAAGATTTAATAGGGGACACATCAATAACTTTTAGATCTTCATCTTTATTTTCATAGGAATCCGGTTTAGCGGCCATCTTATTGACTAAGGTAGCTTGCATATCCGAAATTTCAGCAGTTAATTTTTCAAGACGACCATCAAATTCTTTAGACATATCATCGAGCTCTTTATTCATATAACTCATAAAACCTTTTTGTTCCTTAAGCTCATTTCTAAAGAAATTATTATGCTCAAATTGCAAAACCATAAACTTCCTGACGTTGTTTTCGATCTCCTCTAACCTTTTAAGGTGAAGATCACCGAATCTAGGAAGAGCCATCGCGACAAACAAGCAATCCAACACACGAGCAAACAAAAAGCAAACGGGCAAAAAGAGGCAAATAGAGAGGAGGATAGAGAGAGAGGGCGAATAAAACGGCAAGGGTGAAGTGGGGGAGAGGAAAACGAGAGGCAAATGGCAAATAATGTAATGCGGGAGATAGGGATTGTGATGGGTACTTGGTATGTTGACTTTTGCGCAGACTCCCCGAACGGCGCCAGAAATTCTTCTTGCTACCTCTTGAGCACTGCGTTGGATTTCCCCGAAGAGGAGAGGATGATGCAGCAAAGTAGCGTAAGTATTTCCCTCAGTTTTTGAGAACCAAGGTATCAATCCAGTAGGAGGCTACGCGCGAGTCCCTCGTACCTACACAAAAACAATAGCTCAACGCAACCAACGCGCTTAGGGGTTGTCAATCCCTTCACGGTCACTTACGAAAGTGAGATCTGATAGAGATGATAAATAATATTTTTGGTATTTTTGGTATAGAGATGCAAAGTAAAAAGTAAAAGCAAAGTAAAAGCAAAGCAATAATAAAGTGATGGAGATTGTATATGATGAGAAAGAGACCCGGGGGCCATAGGTTTCACTAGTGGCTTCTCTCAAGAGCATAAGTATTCTACGGTGGGTGAACAAATTACTGTTGAGCAATTGACAGAATTGAGCATAGTTATGAGAATATCTAGGTATGATCATGTATATAGGCATCACGTCCGAGACAAGTAGACCGACTCCTGCCTGCATCTACTACTATTAATCCACTCATCGACCGCTATCCAGCATGCATCTAGAGTATTAAGTTAAAAACAGAGTAACGCCTTAAGCAAGATGACATGATGTAGAGGGATAGTTTCATGAAAGATGATAAAAACCCCATCTTGTTATCCTCGATGGCGACAATACAATGCGTGCCTTGCCGCCCCTTTTGTCACTGGGAAAGGACACCGCAAGATCGAACCCAAAGCTAACCACTTCTCCCATGGCAAGAAAAACCAATCTAGTAGGCCAAACCAAACTGATAATTTGAAGAGACTTGCAAAGATAACCAATCATACATAAAAGAATTCAGAGAAGATTCAAATATTATTCATAGATAGACTTGATCATAAACCCACAATTCATCGGCCTCAACAAACACACCACAAAAAGAAGATTACATCGAATAGATCTCCACAAGAGAGGGGGAGAACATTGTATTGAGATCCAAAAAGAGAGAAGAAGCCATCTGGCTACTAACTATGGACCCGTAGGTCTGAAGTAAACTACTCACACTTCATCGGAGGGGCTTGGATGATGATGTAGAAGCCCTCCATGATCGATGCCCCCTCCGGCGGAGCTCCGGAACAGGCCCCAAGATGGGATCTCGTGGATACAGAAAGTTGCAGCGGTGGAATTAGGTTTTTGGCTCCGTCCCCGATCGTTTGGGGGTACGTAGGTACATATAGGAGGAAGAAGTACGTCGGTGGAGCTTTGAGGGGCCCACGAGACAGGGGGCGCGCCCTAGGGGGGGGGGCGCCCTCCACCCTCGTGGCCGCCTCGTGGCTTTCTTGACGGAGGGTCCAAGTCTCTTGGATCTTATC
Organism: Triticum urartu; assembly: GCF_003073215.2. Taxonomy (NCBI): domain Eukaryota; kingdom Viridiplantae; phylum Streptophyta; class Magnoliopsida; order Poales; family Poaceae; genus Triticum; species Triticum urartu. The sequence continues at coordinate 115,626,213 of NC_053028.1, forward strand.
CGATGAGAAAAATCACGTTTCCGAAGGTTTCATTCCGTTTGGACTCCGTTTGATATTCTGTTTCTCCGAAACACTGAAATAGGCAAAAAACAACAATTCTGGGCTGGGCCTCCGGTTAATAGGTTAGTCCCAAAAATAATATAAAAGTGGAAAATAAAGCCCAATATAGTCCAAAACAATAGATAATATAGCATGGAGCAATCAAAAATTATAGATACGTTGGAGACGTATCAGAGACATCAAGCCTTATGGTGACGGCACAGTGGAACTCTCAATGAAAGCACCAATGTCGGTGTCAAAATCGGAGGATATCGGGTAGGGGGTCCCGAACTGTGCGTCTAAGGCGGATGGTAACAGGAGGTGGGGGATACGATGTTTACCCAGGTTCGGGCCCTCTTGATGGAGGTAATACCCTACGTCCTGCTTGATTGATCTTGATTGTATGAGTATTACAAGAGTTGATCTACCACGAGATCGTAGAGGCTAAACCCTAGAAGCTACCCTATGGTATGATTGTCTGTCGTCCTACGGACCAAACCCTCCAGTTTATATAGACACCGAAGGAGGCTAGGGTTACACAGAGTCGGTTACAAGGGAGGAGATCTACATATCCGTATTGCCAAGCTTGCCTTCCACGCCAAGGAGAGTCCCATCCGGACACGAGACGAAGTCTTCAATCTTGTATCTTCATAGTCCAACAGTCCGGCCAAAGGATATAGTCCGGTTGTCCGGAGACCCCCTAATCCAGGACTCCCTCAAGGGCCTTTTGCCTTGCCTCACCGAGTGCTTCATCCGCATTGCTGAGCCGCCCTTCTTTTGAAACCACCGAGGCCGTAACCTACCGACGCCCGTGTTGAGACGCTGCTGCTCTCCGCCTCTGTCGTGGTCTGGAGCCTCCAAGCCGGCATGTACTACTGCTGAGTTGCCGTTCTGGGTTATCTCCATCGTCATGCCCCCATGGAGCCGCCTGGAGAAGCCACCTCCACTCTAGTCGGCCACGCTCCTCCTCTGCCTCGCCGGGGGCTTCCTTGAGCCGCCTCGCTCCACCACGAATGTGCCGCCCTGCTATGGAGCTACTCCATTGACCCGCCGGTGCGGCCTTGAGCCGCCCCCGCCGGTTGCGTTTTGCTTTAAACTGCCCCTGCTCGGGGGAACCTTGCACCTTGCCGGCTGATGATGTTCAACTGCCATGGTTTTTGCCCATCTGGATAACAAAAAAGAACAAGAAAGGCTGGGTTGGACGAAAAGTCAAAGTGGTCAGGTGTTTAAAAAAACATGACCTGGAGGTTCCCTTCTGAGCCGCCCGGTGACGCGCTTTAAGCTGCCACCTCTTACATCATTGCCGCAACCCTACGGCTGATAATTCTTGACAAAACATATAAGGTGAAATCCATCCCGTCAAGTTTCTATTGATACATTTTTATTGTCTTCGAGAACAATTACTCTCGTTTGTGCAAATTCTTATGCAGAATTCATAATGGCAAATGAGACCATCAAACTAGGGCCCTTGCATACATCGGATGGGTCAATGGACAGGGTCATTTATAACCCGTCGGGATTCAACATATTTCAGGAATCCGCTGTTCAACTATATGCCGGTTCCTATCACGGTCAAGTATGGAGAGTCTCAAGCCAACTCCTTGAGTAGTCTTAAGACTCGGGGGCTACAATGACATGACTCGGCGAAATCGGCCAGTTTCAGTGAATTCGGGAACTCCGGGTTATTGGAGGGAAGATAACCCGGTCCTAGAGGCCATTGCTATATTAATGATAATTTGTCATTTGGGGGCTTCTTGGTCGTATTCGAATCATAGCTTAACCCCTTTAGGGTCCGACTCTGATCGTATTCGAATCAGAGTCATTAAAAAACTCTCAAGGTCATTTGGGGGCTTCCTGTTCAAAC
>NC_053028.1:115629115-115642535 GCF_003073215.2 Triticum urartu
AGAACGCCTTCTAGGTAAAGGTGGCTCATCTTCAATCCCATCATTATCAAGATTCATATTGCAAAACAAAGATTTAATAGGGGACACATCAATCAACTTTTAGATCTTCATCCTTATATGAAAACTAGAAGAACACGCTTTCACAAAGCAATCTCTTAGCACGCATCCTAGCGGTTCTTTCTTTGCACTCATCAATGGAAATTCTCATGGCTTTGAGAGACTCATTGATATCATGCTTAGGTGGAATAGATCTAAGTTTCAAAGAATCAACATCAAGAGAAATTCTCAACGTTCCTAGCCAACTCATCAATCTTAAGCAATGTTTCTTCAATCAAAGCATTGAAACTTTTGCGAAGTAATAAATTCTTTAATATTAGATTCAAAATCAGAGGGCATCTTATTATAATTTCCATAAGAATTTTTGTAGGAATTACCATAATTATTAGAGGAATTACTAGGAAACGGCCTAGGATTAAAATTACCTCTATACGCGTTGTTACCAAAATTGTTCCTACCAACAAAATTCACATCCATAGATTCATTATTATTCTCAATCAAAGTAGACAAAGGCATATCATTAGGATCAGTAGGAGCACTCTTATAAACAATTTCATAAGTTCATCCATCTTTCCACTCAAAACATTAATTTCTTCAATTGCATGCACTTTTTACTAGTAGATCTTTCGGTGTGCCATTGAGAATAATTAACCATAATATTATCTAGGAGTTTGGTAAGCTTCTCCTAAAGTGATTTCCATAAAAGTGCCTCCCGCGCCGAATCTAAAAGATTTCTAGAAGCAAAATTCAATCCGGCATAAAATTTGTATAATCATCCAAAGATTCAAACCATGTGTAGGGCAATTACGTATCATTAATTTCATCCTCTCCCAAGATTGTGCAACATGTTCATGATCAAGTTGCTTAAAATTCATAATATCTCTAAGAGAGATGATCTTAGCGGGAGGAAAATACTTAGAGATAAAAGCATCTTTGCACTTATTCCATGAATCAATACTATTTTTAGGCAAAGACGAAAACCAAGCTTTAGCACGATCTCTAACGAAAAAGGAAATAGCTTCAATTTAACAATATCATTGTCCACATCTTTCTTCTTTTGCATATCACACAAATCAACAAAGCTATTTAGATGGGTAGCGACATCTTCACTAGGAAGGCCGGAAAATGATCTTTCATGACAAGATTCAACAAAGCAGCATTAATTTCACAAGATTCAGCATCGGTAAGAGGAGCAATCGGAGTGCTAATAAAATCATTGTTGTTGGTATTGGTAAAGTCACACAATTGTATTATCTTGAGCCATCGTGACAAGCAAGCAATCCAACACACAAGCAAACAAGAAACAGCAAAAGAGGCAAATAGAGAAAGAGAAGGTAAGAGAGAGGGCGAATAAAACGGCAAGGGTGAAGTGGGGGAGAGGAAAACGAGAGGCAAATGGCAAATAATGTAATGCGGGGATAAGGGTTTGTGATGGGTACTTGGTATGTCTTGACTTTGCGTAGACACTCGCACCGAATGACTGTTGTCGGGAGTCAAATCTTGACTTGTGCGCGAATCTCCCCGGCAATGGCGCCAGAAATGGATCGTTGGAGTAATCTTGACTTACTTGGCAAATCTCCCCGCAACGGCGCCAGAAATCCTTCTTGCTACCTCTTGAGCACTGCGTTGTTTTCCTTGAAGAGGAAAGGGTGATGCAGCAAAGTAGCATAAGTATTTCCCTCAGTTTTTGAGAACCAAGGTATCAATCCAGTAGGAGATCATGCTCAAGTCCCTGCACCTACACAAACAAATAAGAACCTCGCAACCAACGCGATAAAGGGGTTGTCAATCCCTTCACGGTCACTTACGAGAGTGAGATCTGATAGATATGATAAGATAATATTTTTGGTATTTTTATGATAAAGATGCAAAGTAAAATAAACAATGAAAATAACTAAGTGTTGGAAGATTAATATGATGGAAGATAGACCCGGGCATAGGTTTCACTAGTGGCTTCTCTCAAGAGCATAAGTATTACGGTGGGTGAACAAATTACTTGTGAGCAATTGACAGAATTGAGCATAGTTATGAGAATATCTAGGTATGATCATGTATATAGGCATCACGTCGACAAGTAGACCGAAACGATCATCTACTACTATTACTCCACACATCGACCGCTATCCAGCATGCATCTAGAGTATTAAGTTCATAAGAACAGAGTAATGCATTAGGCAAGATGACATGATGTAGAGGGATAAACTCAAGCAATATGATATAAACCCCATCTTTTTATCCTCGATGGCAACAATACAATACGTGCCTTGCTGCCCCTACTGTCACTGGGAAAGGACACACGCAAGATTGAACCCAAAGCTAAGCACTTCTCCCATTGCAAGAAAGATCAATCTAGTAGGCTAAACCAAACTGATAATTCGAAGAGACTTGCAAAGATAACCAATCATACATAAAAGAATTCATAGATCATAAACCCACAATTCATCGGATCTCGACAAACACACCGCAAAAGATTACATCGAATAGATCTCCAAGAGAATCGAGGAGAACTTTGTATTGAGATCCAAAGAGAGAGAAGAAGCCATCTAGCTACTAGCTATGGACCCGAAGGTCTGAAAAACTACTCACACATCGGAGAGGCCATGGAGTTGATGTAGAGGCCCTCCGTGATCAATGCCCCCTCCGGACGGAGCTCCGGAAAAGGCCCCAAGATGGGATCTCTCGGGTACAGAAGGTTGCGGCAGTGGAATTAGGTTTTCGTGGTGCTCCTGGATGTTTGGGGGTACGTGGATATATATAGGAGGAAGAAGTACGTCGGAGCAACGGAGGGGCCCACGAGGGTGGAGGGCGCGCCCCCCCTGCCTCGGCCTTCCCCTTGTTTCTTGACGCCCACTCCAAGTCTCCTGGATCACGTTTGTTGAGAAAATCACGTTCCCGAAGGTTTCATTCCGTTTGGACTCCGTTTGATATTCCTTTTCTTCGAAACCCTAAAATAGGCAAAAAACAGCAATTTGGGCTGGGCCTCCGGTTAGTAGGTTAGTCCCAAAAATGATATAAAAGTGTAAAATAAAGCCCATTGACATCCAAAATAGATAATATAATAGCATGGAGCAATCAAAAATTATACGATACGTGAGACGCTCTCACATGTAGCGCTCGGGTGCCCATGTCAAGCAGTTCTTTCGCCAAGCGGGTGCCGCATGCGTGCAGTGGGGAGCTCCTCCGGGATGGGCGGCACCTGAGGACGACCTCACCTTCGACTCAAGGGGCCATCCTGCGACCACCACGGGCGCAGGCGCGCTCCCGATGCTCTGCACCCCCACCATCTGCAATGTAGCGGTAACCAAGACCCTCATAGACGGCGGGGCCAGCCTCAATGTGCTCTCTGTGGAAGCTTGCTTGCTTCATGTGTCACATGGCCGGCCCCCACCAAGCCGTTCTCCGGGGTCGTCGACGGCTCCACCAGCCCCCTAGGGCAGATCCGCCTCCCCGTCACTTTCGGCACCCGCGACAACTACCACGAGCTCATCGACTTCGACATCGCCCGCATCGGCCTCCCGTACAATGCCATCCTCGGGTACCCGGCCCTGGCCAAGTTCATGGCAGCAACTCACCCTGCCTTACAACCTCATGAAGATGCCAGGAAGCAGCGGCATCCTCACTGTGGCCGGGGACACCAAGGGGCCTGGCGGCTCTCAAGCTCGCCTTCAGGGCCGACTGTTGCGCGGTCGCGGCGAGGAGAAGACCCAGGGGCTCCGGGGGCTGCGCCAGCAAAAAAGAAGCAGTTGTTCTCTCAAGACCTGGGCCAACGAAGCAAGTCGGTCGACAAGATGGGGCATCGGGAGCCACCTTCACCATAGGTGCCAACCTCGCCCCAGACCAAGAAAAGGCACTGGATTTCTTGCGCGAACAAGGAGGTGTTCGCATGGGAGCCCAAGGACCTAAGTCCCAAGGGGTGATCGAGCATCACCTGAATGTGTGCCCCAATGTACGCCCAGTGAAGCAGAGGCAGCGGCAGTCCACAGAGAAGCAGTCGTTCATCGTCCAAGAAACCCGCAAGCTGCAAGACGCTGGTGTCATCCGGAGGTGCGGTACCCAGATCGCGTGGCTTCTGGTGTCACATAGGGGAATCGAGCAAACCCGAGAAGGTCAAGGCAATAGAAAGGATGAGTCCCACAGACTCTTAAGGAAATGCAAAAGCTGGCGGGCTGTGTGACCTCACTAGGGCGCTTCATCTCCAAGCTAGGGGAGCCTCTCCGTTTCGCAAGCTGAGAAAAGAAGGGGTCCATTCATGGACTCCAGAGCTGACGCGTTTCAAGACCTCAAAGATACCTAACCAGCCCAACAAGTGATGGTGGTGCGCCGTCCTCGTCAGACCCCTAGCCATTTACTTGCCGCCACACCACACCTACCAGCGCAGGCGCTAGTGGCGGTCTGGAGAGCACCAAACCAGGCCTGCCTACGTCAACCCCCACGGCAGCAAGGCAACGCAGCTTCAGAGACGCCTAAGCGTTGAACTGCGCCAACAATGAACCAAGCCCAACAAGACGCGCCCTGAGGCCCCGCTGCCCCAACAGACGACAAACATCATGAGGCCTTCACTCAAGAAGGTCCGGACTTCCGTCAACACTCCGCCCTCGGTCGAGCACCCATGACTTTGTCAGCTGGATTGGTGCGATGACCACGCCCGCTCTAGCCAACCGCAATTATCTGGCGACTCCTTTTAACCTCACATAACATCCCAAATTTTCAATTTGAAATGTTATACATAGATCATTCTTGCATATCATATTTTATTGCATTTCGTCTCGCGATCCTCGAAATCCTAAGCAACTCAAGGACCCTCGGAGAGAGTTGGGGATTTTCCCGGTTTTCAAATTTGATTTTTATCAAATTTTGAAACGAGGATTTTGGTTTTAATTATTTTTCTCTCCGAAAATATTTCATATTAAATATATGAGAGGAGATAATATGACTTCTCCAAAATAATTGAAATATTGGAGGAAAAATATTAAAATCAATATTGTTTTTATTTGGATTTTATTGCATTTTTTGCATTAGAAAAATTGCACGTTTTCAAAATTGCATTTAGGGCCAAGAAAATGTTCATCTCGTTCTAAATATTTTATTTAGACGGTGAAAATTGTTTGCATTTTTAGATTTTTATTTATTTTTCTAGGATTTTTGTCGCGAAATTTTAAAAAAAGTCCAGCGCCCGACTGGGCCTGAAGGCCCAGCCGAGCCGCCGCTCGCCGCCGCCGTCTCTGCGCGCCGCGCCGCTGCAGCCGCCGCCGACTCGACGAGTCCGAGCCGGACCCCGCCGCCGCCATCTGCCCCTCCCAGGCCCCCTCCCCTCCCCTCTTTTAAATAACCCAGCCCCCCCACCCGGCCACCACCCCACCCCGCCGCCCGCAGACCCCTACCCACGCAGCCTACGCGCCGCTCTACCCGCCTGCGCCACCTCACTCCGCCGCCTCGCCTCACCGCCGCCTCGCTGCCTTGCCCCGCCGCCGCTCCCGCGTCTCGCCGGACCCGACAAGGTAGCCGTTCGCCGCCGTTTTAAAAAGAAATGTTTCAGTTTTTTTTTGAAAAACCTAGTTCGTTTTTTTATATCAGTTCGTCGGTTTTTCCCGGTTCTTCTCTTTAGTGGACATTCGTCCGTACATTCGTTTTAATGAACGTTTTTCGCTTGTTAGTTACAGCCAACGAACGCTCGTTCCTTAGTCTGTTCGTCAGCTTTCTTCTATTAGATTTTTCCGCGATTATTTCTGATCGTGATTTCTGATCCGATTTCCGTTTCAGTTTATCTTTTCGCTCGTTTATCGGAATCAGGCGATTCAAGGGCCTAGATCTTCATCTCGAGACCCTCTTTCTGTTTAATCAACTTAAACATTATTTTGCTACTGTAAAATTTGACCTTAGTCCAATTAGTAAATGGATCTTGTTTCTTTTGCCGTTTGAGTTTTGTTGCTTCGTTTGATTGGATTCTTTTTGCAACCGGAGTTCTTAAGTTGAACTTTCTGGTAGATCTTCTTATTTGAGATTTACCCGTGCTTCTTTGCTTGATTGCTTATGTATGCTATTGTTTGTTTGTGATAGAATTCCCGGAGTGCGAAGCGTGTTATTTGGAGTCCCTAGGTTTCGTGGATCATCAGCAAGGCAAGTAACACTTTGATCATACCCCTTTATCACCCAGTTTTTATGCATTAGTTCCAATCCTCAAACATTGTATGATTAGGATGCCATTAACATGTGGGTTAAGAAGTAGTTGATGAGGTAGAACCTATTGCCCTGCTATATTCAAACCTTGAGAGTTACTTATACGAATTGCTTATATTGCTATGTTATGCTCGTAGACGTGGTTTGGGTGAGTGAAATCCATGACAGATGTGAAATTGTTAATTAATGGTTTAACTTAAGGTGGCAACTTGAATGCAGATCTGGGTGGACTGAAGCACATGGAGAACCCAGTGTTGCCTGTATTTTTGGAAATCCCGGGGTTCCGTGTGATTTTCCTATGGACCGCCACCCAGGCTCAAAGGGAACTGAGATGATTCATGCTAGAAACTTCCGTGTGCAGCCACAAGCTATTATGGGCTCTACCATAGTTAAGTAAGTTACATGAATCTCTTGAAGAGGTGGATCAGCAGGTAGTGGGTTGTAGGTTTGGTATGGTCTGCCCGGAGAAGAGAGTTAATGTTCCTGAAAGACTGTGTCTCGGTCATCCGTTTCTCAAACACCATGAAGTGCGAGAAATCCAACGGAGGCGATCGAGTCTTGTGGGGAAAAGTGCGCAAACCTTTGCAGAGTGTACAATCTAATCATGGTTAGTCATGTCCCCGGTTATGGACATCTTGAGTATCTAGTACTTGGAGTATTTTAAGTATCTCATCACTTTTTAACTTAATATTGTTGGGTTGATAATTACTTTAGTTGGGATTGAGTTGGAGGAACCTTCTCAATGATGTTTCAACTACCATGATAGTTAAATTAAAATCTATTCCTTTGTTGTAGGGAAAAATTGGCTTTTTGCAAAAACTATAACCATAGAGCTTTCCACCAGCCCAATATGCATGTAGTGATAGCATTATTCTGTTCTTGCTTTACTGTGTTACTTTGCCAGCATATTCCATGTGCTGACCCGTTTTCGGGCTGCAACGTATTATGTTGCAGACTTTTCAGATGAGGAGTAAGGTTCGTTAGGTCGTTGCCGTGCAGTTCAGCTATGCCGTTGGAGTTGATGGACTCACTTTATCTTCCAAGCCTTCCGTTGTTATCGTATTAGATGGCCTTAAGCCATATTTATTGTAATAAGTTATCTTTGGAGACATTCAATGTAATAAGTGTATGATTGCTACTCTATTATAAATCCTCGAGTACTGTGTGTGTCAGCATTACCGATCCAGGGATGACATTGAAGCACAGAGACTTGACCATTTGAGGTCGGGTCCCTACAAGATGGTATCAGAGCACACGCTGAGTGTAGGACATGACCATTAAGCTAAAGCCGTAGATCACTATTCTCTTCTCATTTCTGACTCCTCTCCATTTTCCACTCTTTAGGATGGCGGATGCAAGGAACAAGTTTGCACAACCGGATGAAGACACACCTTTTGGACGACACTTGAAGGAAGTCTCTAGGTACCTGAACATAGGAATACCAAGCTTCACCGGGACTTACAACGCCACTTTACCAGAAGAGGAGCGATGGATGATTCAAGTTCAAGTTCCAGGAAGGACCTTCACGCCAGTCACTAAACCCATAGAGATATCCTTTGATGCACCAACCTGGAGTCTAGGAAAGAGTATGTCAGCTCACATCACCATGGGACGCATTGGAGAAGTTTACCAAAAGGAGCTTAAGGATACTATCTACCAGATCCGAGGGCACCGAGATGAGAAATGGGAGATGATCAGCACCAAGAAAGATAGATCAATTGCAGCTTTGATCAGGGAACTAAACCAGCACATTTGATGCCAGGAGAATCAAATGTGCGCAGGCATGATAGATCTGAAGAGGGAAAGACAAAGATCATTGAACTCGAAGAAGAACTTAAGTCTACACACGTTGGATACGAGGAGGAAATTGCGACACTATTGGAGAAGAATGACGACCTGATTAAGAAGATCGGAGTATTCATGGGAGACCCCGCACCAGTAGAAGAAGACGAAGAACCCAAGGAGATTCGTCAGGAGGACTACATCATCATCGACGACACCGATTCCGACCTTAGCGACGATGACTTTGAAGACGAAGCTGGACCAGATATCATGGAGTCTTCAACTGAGGAATATTTTTAGTAGACCACCACATCAGTAGTAGTATTCCACCATGTAAATAGTGTAGTCCAAGCACTTTCGTGATAGTTCTAGACTGATTGTATGACCTTGCTTGATTGATTGAGTGAAATGATTGTGTTTGTCTCATGTGCATATGGGTAGTGCTTTCTCATTAGACCTCATTCTATTCTAATCTCTTCCCTCTAAAATCCCATTAGATGCCTCCGAGACGTGACCCCGGATTCGCTTTCCCACCCGAGCTCACTCAGTTGATCCAGCAGCAGAATACCCTGATGCAGTTGTTAGTCTAGAACCAAGGCAACAACAACAACAACCCACCACCACCACCAGTTGACAACTTAGCCCGTTTTCTAAGGTTGCAACCACCGGTGTTTTCCAGTAGCACCGAGCCTATAGTAGCAGATGATTGGCTCCGCAGGATTGGAAGCGAGTTAACCACTGCAGGATGTACCGATGCCGAGAAGGTGCGTTTTGCCGCACATAAGTTGGATGGACGAGCAGCCACATGGTGGGAGAATTACACTATCACCTACCCTATAGCCACGGTGACATGCGACCAGTTTTAGCAAGCCTTCCGTACAGCCCATATCTCAACTGGAGCTATGAGATGAAGAAGCGTGAGTTTCACAACTTACGCCAGGGGAACCATACTGTGGCTCAGTACGCGGATGATTTTAGCAAGTTATCTGGCTATGCCCCTGATGATGTGGCCACAGATGCCGCAAAGCAGGAGAAGTTTATGGAAGGGCTGAATGATGAGATGAGTATGCAGTTGATGGTGGCAACATTCAACAATTACCAGGAGTTCGTAGATAAGGCTCTTATGATTGAAGGGAAGCAGCAGGAGATTGAGAATCGTAAGAGGAAGTATGGACAAGGGAGGTATACCTCAGGAGCTCAGCAGAAGCCTCGCCTAAACCAGAACTCGGGAGGACTTGTTCATAACCATGGAGGCCACACCCATAATGGAGGAAGTAACCATAATCATACTGGCCCAAGGAATGGGAATGGAAATGGAGCAAGCAACAATCAGAACCGCCCCAATCCAGCCACACCCACCAAGAGAGACCTAAGCCACGTTACTTGTTTCAAGTGCGGGAAGACTGGACACTATGCCACGGAATGCCCTGAAGGGAAGAATGGAAATAGAAATGGGAGCGCTGGGAAGAAGCCTAATCCATTCAACAAAGGACAAGTGAACCACGTTAACATGGAGGAGGTTGAAGAGCAGCCAGACGCGGTTATAGGTAAGTTTTTGGTCAAGTCATTTACCGCTCTTGTTCTTTTTGATACTGGTGCATCGCATTCATACATATAAAGGGGAATTCGTGGATAAGTTTAAACAACCGATCCAAACCCTTGGGACCCCTCTATTAGTAAGTGCACCTGCAGTAGAGTATATGGCTAGTCGATGGTGCGACCAGATACCCTTAACCATTGGCAACCATGTTTTCCCGTCCGACCTAATTATCTTGGAGTCATAAGAATTGGATGTGATATTAGGAATGGACTAGATGTCAAAGTACGGATGAAGCATTGACTGTGTTAGTATATCAATTTGCCTCACCACCCCTGAGGGAAAAAGGATCAAGTATGTATCTAGGCATGCTCCAAGAAGTTGCCAAGTAAATACCCTCACGGGAGTTGTTCAGGAGGAAGTGCATGTAGTAAAGGATTACCCGGATGTTTTCCTAGAGGAGTTACCAGGCATGCCACTGGATCGAGATATCGAGTTTTTGATAGAGTTATTGCTAGGCACAGGGCTAATATCCAATAGACCTTATTGGATGCCCGCGAATGATCTGGAGGAGATTAAGAAATAGATCAAGGAGTTATTGGAGAAAGGTTACATTCGATGGAGTTCATCACCATGGGGAGCCCCAGTGCTTTTGGTTGAGAAGAAGGATAAGTCCCTAAGAATGGTTGTTGATTATCGGGCCTTGAACGAAGTGACGATTAAAAACAAGTACCCATTACCGATGATGAATGATCTGTTTGATCAGCTGCAAGGAGCTAAGGTGTTTTCGAAGATCGATTTGCGATCGGGATACCATCAGTTGAAGATACGAGAGAAGGATACACCAAAGACAACATTCACCACACGGTACGGGTTATATGAATATACGGTCATGTCGTTTGGAGTGACTAGCACCCCTGCCTATTTCATGAGCATGATGAACAAGGTGTTCATGGAATATTTGGATAAGTTTGTTGTGGTGTTCATTGATGATATAACGGTATATCCAAAGAATGAAGAGGAGCACAAGGAGAATTTGCGTTTAGTTCTCGAGAAACTCAGGGAACATCAGTTGTATGCCAAGTTCAGCAAATGCGAGTTTTGGTTGAAGGAAGTCGGATTCCTTGGACATGTTATATCAGGAGAGGGTTTAACATTAGACCCCACCAAGGTTCAGTCAGTCACTGAATGGTTGGCACCCACTTCAGTTAGCGAGATCCGCAGTTTTCTTGGACTCGCAGGATACTATCGGAGATTCATTGAGAATGTTTCCAAGATCGTGAAGCCAATGACATAATTATTAAAGAAGGATACCAAGTTTAAATGGACGGAAGATTGCGAGGCAAGTTTCCAGGAGCTGAAGAAACGTTTGACTACAGCCCCAGTGCTGACACTGCTAGATATACGAAATGATTTCCAAGTGTATTGCGACACCTCTCACCTAGGACTTGGAAGTGTGCTTATGCAGGACGGAAGAGTTATTTCGTATTCCTCACGGCAACTAAAACCACACGAGTTGAATTATGCCACGCATGATTTGGAGCTAGCAGCCGTAGTGCATGCGTTGAAGACTTGGAGACATTACCTTATTGGAAACCATTGTGATGTGTACATGGATCATAAGAGTTTGAAGTACATTTTTCACACAGGAGGAACTGAACCTTAGGCAGAGGAGATGGTTGGAGCTCATAAAGGATTATGACATGAAGCTTCACTATCATCCAGAAAAGGCCAATGTTGTAGCAGACGCTTTGAGCCGGAAGTGTTATGCTAATACCCTAGAGAGCACGGGATTGCCAAATGAGTTAGCAGAGGATCTCTGGGAACTTCAATTGGAGATTGTTCCTAGAGCTTTTGTTGCAACAATGGAGGTTCAGTCTACATTGTTGGGAAAGATTCGAGAAGCTCAAAAGGATGACAAAGAGATTGCGGAGATAAAAGAGAGAATGAGCGAAGGAAAGGCCAAAGGTTTTTGTGAGGATGAGCACGACACCTTATGGTTTGAGGACCGTGTTTATGTGCCCAATTACACAGAGATCAGGAAATTAATACTTCAGGAGGCTCATGACTCACCATACTCTATACACCCTGGAAACACCAAGATGTATTTGGATTTGAAGGAACATTTCTGGTGGACAGGGATGAAGAAGGATATCGCCAAGTATGTAGCCATATGTGATGTATGACAGAGAGTGAACGCAGAGCATCAAAAGCCAGCACGATTGCTACAACCTATGCCGATACCTGAATGGAAGTGGGATAAACTTGGCATGGATTTTATCACCGGATTACCAAGTACCAAATCAGGTTATGATTCTATACGGGTAGTAGTTGACCGCTTGACCAAAGTGGCACACTTTATCCCAGTGAAAACAACTTATACCAGTGCAAAGTTGGCCAAGATATATAAGACCAGGATCGTATGTCTGCATGGAGTTCCAAGGACCATCGTATCAGATAGAGGAACACACTTTACCTCATAGTTTTGGCATCAGCTGCACCAGACTTTGGGAATGAGATTGGAGTTCAGTAGAGCATTTCACCCGCAGACAGATGGACAGACCGAGAGAGTCAACCAGATTCTAGAGGACATGTTGAGGGCCTGTGCGCTAGATTATGGATCTAGTTGGGATGACAATCTACCATACGCAGAGTTCTCATACAACAATAGTTACCAAGCCAGTCTGAAGATGGCACCGTTCGAAGCCCTGTATGGACGAAGGTGCAGAACACCGTTGATGTGGGATGAAGTTGGAGACCGACAGTTGTTTGGACCAGACTTGATCAAAGAGTCTGAGGAGAAAGTTAAACTGATTCGAGATAGACTGAAGATAGCTCAGTCCAGAAGAAGAGTTATGCAGATTCGAAACGCAAGGAGGTAACCTATGAAATTGGAGATAGAGCATATCTGCGAGTATCACCTTTGCGAGGAGTGAAACGTTTTGGAGTTAAGGGAAAGTTAGCCCCGAGATTTGTAGGACCGTATCGTGTTTTGGAACGGATGGGAGAAGTTGCCTACAAGTTGGAGTTACCTGAAGGACTGTCAGGAGTTCACGATGTGTTTCACGTTTCCCAGTTGAAGAAGTGCCATGCTGAGATGGCCGATATACCGCTAAGAGATACCGTACCCTTGGAGGCGATTCAGTTGGACAATGATTTGACTTATGAGGAGAAGCTAGTCAAGATTTTGGAGTTTGCCAGTCAAGTCACCCGCAGCAAGGTTATCAAGTTTTGCAAAGTTCAGTGGAGCCACCATACCGAGGATGAAGCCACCTGGGAACGAAGAGGATGATCTTCGCAAAGACCACCCACACCTATTTTCTAGCCAACCCGAATCTCGAGGGCGAGATTCATCTTAAGGGGGTAGGTTTGTAACATCCCAAATTTTCAATTTGGAATGTTATACATAGATCATTCTTGCATATCATATTTTATTGCATTTCGTCTCGCGATCCTCGAAATCCTAAGCAACTCAAGGACCCTCGGAGAGAGTTGGGGATTTCCCGGTTTTCAAATTTGATTTTTATCAAATTTTGAAACGAGGATTTTGGTTTTAATTATTTTTCTCTTCAAATATTTCATATTAAAATATATGAGAGGAGATAATATGACTTCTCCAATAATTGAAATATTGGAGGAAAAATATTAAAATCAAATATTTGTTTTATTTGGATTTTATTGCAATTTTGTTTGCATTAGAAAAATTGCACGTTTTTCAAAATTGCATTTTAGGGCCAAGAAAATGTTCATCTCGTTCTAAATATTTTATTTAGACGGTGAAATTGTTTTTTGGCATTTTTAGATTTATTTATTTTTTTTAGGATTTTTTTTTTCTGTTAGGAATTTTTTAAAAAAAACTTCAGCGCG